>NC_084464.1:52187094-52369594 GCF_027409185.1 Cynocephalus volans
GTGTATGGAAAGTGGCTCCCCGCTCAGCCTCGGGGGTCTGGTTCTCAGCTTCACAGATTCACGAGCCCAGTGCTGTCACACTGACAGATGCATGGCAGCCACAGGCAGAGAGGCTGATCTGGAGACCATGTAACGATGTATGGAAATAATTTGCCAAGTGGCAACGTGGGATGATGGAACAGTACATTTTGAACCCAACACACTCAGGTTTAAATTTGGGCACCATCGTTTACTGGCTTTATGACCTTGGACAAGATCATTTAACCTCTTCTCTGCCTTATCTGTGAAATCAGGATAATAATAGCACCAGCCTTTCACAGTGGGAATGAGGATTAAATAAATTGACATATATGTAAGTGCTTAGAACAGTAGAAGTCTTGTTATTGTTATTAAACCTGTATAGTGATACAGTTTGCACACGACACAGCTCCGGAAAATACTGCCACATAGACTCCAGTGTGAATTGTGCAGGGCACAGTCCACATGGCTGTACATGATGCTCCTGAAATACTAATCCCCACCCCCACCCCCACCCCCACCCCCACCGGGTTATGGTAAAAATTATAGCTAGATGCACGCAAAGTATCTTCTGCTTAGTAGGCACTGTAACTCATAGCTGCTCTTATTATTTATACTGGGAGATCCATCTGGCAGTTTAACAGCAATATTTGCACAGGGCAGGTTTGCACAGAGACTAAATCTGATTAAAAGGCTATTATTGAGAAATTCTGAATCACTGAAAGGAAGCTGAATATCATCTCAAGGTTATTTTCATTCCATCAGTGTGGAGGGGCCTCCGCTGAAAGGCATCACTCTCTGGACTACGGGGACTCACCGTTTGGAAAGAGAGCCTCTCACCCTGAGCCGAGGCCACAGAAACACTGACAAGTCTTTACTCCCACAACTCCCTTTTTTTTGGTCTCTGCAATTGCCCAGAACCTCTCTCTCTCTCTCTACGTTACCTCATGGGCCTGCTCCAATTAATTAGATAACTGCATGTCCTACATTAGTTAATCTTTAAATTGGTCTCCTCCTAATGAAATTTTAGGGAAGCCCCACAGGCTCCTTGATAAAATTTGAAAAGCCCCTTTGTCTCATTAGCCACATTTTTTTGAAGTTATTAACTTAAGCAATATTACAGCCAAAAGAATCCATTGAGTATGAAACCCAAACAACACAACTCTCCGTACCCTCTCTCAAATGCCTTTGGACATATTTCCCCATGTTGTAACCTATGTGTGCACCCTCTTTTCTGTCCTGCCTTTTTTGTACTGTTATTTCATAAACAAAAAACCTATGTGTGCACCCTCTTTTCTGTCCTGCCTTTTTTGTAGTGTTATTTCATAAACAAAACTTCAATATTAATCATGTGTTAATAGCAATATATTCCAACAAAATATTATTCATCCCAGCATGCTGAGGTATGTTCCTCCAGTGGAGTGTTTGAAGCAGCCTAAAATCTCAGCCTGCAGATATGATGTCTACAAGACGAGAAGGATAGAAGAGCACTGTGAAGGACATGAAACAAACACAGAGATGAAATAAACTGTACAACATTAGAGTTGGGAGTATCTTTGGGGACTGTCTGGTCCAATCCTTTTATTTTACAAAGGTGAATACTGAGGCCCAGCAAGAAGTGGTAATTAATTGGCCCCTTCCATTGGGTAGGGACCAGCTCTGATGAAGGAGCTTCCTCTGGCCTTTTGGCACTGGGGAAGAACAGCTCACATGGCCACCGTGATGGATTGCTGCTGCGCAAAGGGTCCCCAGGCCCTGTTCTTGAAGCATCTCACAGAGGAGCCAGGAAGGTGTCTCATCAGAGCCAAACATGTGATGTCCATGCACTCCCACCCAGCACTTGTGTTACCAACCCTAATAGAGGGTCCCCTGCCTGGAGTCGCTTTTGCCAATATAGTGACACCAGGTTTGGTAAAGCAGAGCAGAACCTTTATTCTTTATCAAGGAATGGAAAAGGGTTAGCTCGTGTCCAAAAGATGCCTTTTCTCTGAGAGGAGACAGGTCTGGGGCTTATAAGGGGGTGGAAGGGTAGGAGAGTCTCAGGTTCTTGGGAAAGGGTGGAGCTTTTCCAGAAACAACAAAGGCTTGTGCAGTTCTTCAGGGTCTTTGTACACGCCTTATAATTTGCCTAGTAGACTAGTAAGATACATTCCCCCCCGACCCTGCCACTGCCATGGGAATTTCAGCATGATCATATATTACAATGAGGGTATAGTGAGTTGTAAGGGGGTCATGTCAGCCATCTGGGCTTCTTCTGATCTAGCGGTTGTGACTCTTCCTGTAGCAATTAATGGCATCCTGTCTTAGTTTCCTGAAAGCAAGCATAGCTTAAAAATAGAAATTTGTAGTCTGACATTCCTCTACAGTTTCATTGTGGGTTGTCTTGATGACACTTGGAGGTATGAGAAGATACCCCAAAAGAGAGAACCCCAAAAGGACAGCCAGCTAGGAATTCCTCCATGGCTTGCTTAGCTGCAAAACAGCTGAGCATGCAGGCGTCCAACCCGGGAAGGAGGAGCCTTGGAAAAGTCATGAACAACAGCTGCAGCATCAAGATCCACCCCTTACCACCCCAGCAGGGAGTCAAGTAGACCCATATGCAACGGAACAGCAGGACTGGGATGGACTTTTGAAGCTAGCTTGTTTCACTGCCTCCTTTGATGGGTGCAGAGACCCAGATCCAGGGTCAGAAAGGGTCTCATTCAGTGTCACACACAGAATGCAGAGCTGAGCTAGCTGTAGAATGGAACTGTCCTAATTCCAGTCCAGGACTGTTTTGCTGGGTCTAGGGAAAGTAAGTGGTAGCAACTTATGGAGAGAGAGAGGCGTAAATGATGATATCGATTTCTTACTTAGACATTTGTTGACTCCAGCAAACTATTCACACATTCTCCTAGATGTCAGCATTTGTTACTTGGGTGGCTCTGTCTGGCTGTATGGTCTTAGGCAAACTTAGGCCTTGCATGCCTCCATTTCTCCACTTGTAAAATGGGCTCATAACAGGACGCACCTCATGGGTGGTTGTGTGGGTTAAATGTGAAGCGCATAGCACAATGCCCAGGACCTCAATAAGTGACATGTTGTCATTACGTTCCACAAGGGTACTGCTGTTTTTACCCATGCAGCCTTCCTCGTAGGACAGTTTCCATTTCCCCAATGGGTTTACACTGTCTGCTCTCTGCTCATATGACACAGTGCATCTCTGCCTTCACAGATCAAGAGCTGACTCAACACAAGTTCCAGGCAGAGTTGTCCAAACTAGGGTATTTTCACAGAGTTATGAATTCTCAAAATGGCTTTTTTTAAAAAAATCTTGTTAATGATAGATTTAGGAAAATCTACGTCATCCCTTGAGGGAAGAGAGAGATCTCCAAAGCACACAGCTTCCTCTCTCCTCTAAGGAAAGTTCCTTTCCTTCTGATTGCCCTCAGGTTCTAATCATTCTGGAAGAGAGTACACCAGGGACTAAATTAGAGCAGGAAGGAAGGTGCTGAACAAAAGACCCAGAATGAGTGACAGGCTTGGGGAAGGACAGATTGCAGTGCTCCATCTGTCCTCTGGGAGCCGGCACTGCTCTAAAGGATTTTGTTGGAAGGTGAGAGCCCTGGGGGAGGCAAGAAGGTGGCAGGGTGGGAACAGGATCCTGCAGATAAGAATTTGTCTTCCCTCTGGGCTCCGAGAAAAACAGGAGAGAAGACGGTTTCTAACCCTCTGTCTAGTTTGACCAAATCCTTCAGAGGGTTCAGCCCCATCTCCCTGGAAGTCAGCCTCCATGGCACAGAACACAACACCACTCTCAGAGATCCTCCCGGTCAGCACTGGCTGAGGTGCCGGTGACCCCAGTGTGCTTCTGGTGACCCCCAAGGGGAGAAGGAGAGGGAGGGTGACAGTGGCAGTGCTAACATATGCCTTGCTTCTTGTTCAAGGGCACTTTCCTGACCGCTTCCAGATTGGGCAGAAGAGCAGATGGGAATACTCCCATGTGCACAGAAATGGCTCACATCACCAGCCAGTAGTTGGGGAAACCCAAAACACTCATCCTTAACCCTAGCGTGTAAGAAAGAGATCTAGTTAGCCCTGGAGGGAACATCTAGAGAGTGTATCTTCAAGGTAAAGTACAAGCATCCCATTTTACAGATGAGGCACCTGAGGCCCTGGGAGATGAAGAGTTTGTCCAGAGCAGAGCTTTTCAGCAGTGGAGGAAGACTAGAACTTTGGCCTCCTGCAGCCCCTTTGCCTCCCTATTCACCTCCCCACCAGCCTCTATCCCAGGGAGTCTGGAGTCTTTTCTCAGGCATTTTGTGACCCCAGGGCCTGCCTCCCTGTAGAGTTCAGTTCTTGTTGCCTTTTCAAATGCCCTCCCACCCCATCTTTTCTGTTTCAGGAGTCACCACCACTTCTAGAAAGTTTCCCCTAAAAACCAGCCCTGCTCTTACAATTTTTACTCTGCTAATCAGCACCAATATTTCTAATTTATAGTAAAGTTGGGCCCATTTGGATATGTTTATTTGTATAGCTCATGTCTTTAAGTCTTTATTAACAAATTTTCAACATGCAAAAACATATAAAGAAAATGCAACAAATATGACTGAAACTCATAGTCCAACTTAAGAAATAAGATTATAAATACAGTCAAAGCCCCCTACGTATTCCTACCAATCAGACTTTCTTCTCTACCCCTCCTCCAGGCCTAACCAGCGACGTTGAATTGGGTATTTGTCATTCCCATGCACGTCTTTATACTTGCTACATTATTCTTTACACAGGTAGACCTCACTCTGCAGGGTCATAAAAATGACCACCCAAGCTCAAATTATGCAAAACAATTTTAAGATAAATGGGGGGAAAAATACAATGTTTTTGTGTGTGTGTGTCATTTTTTAAATTTTTAAAAATTTTTGTCAAAAATATTAAAAACTCTCTTATTGTAGGTTATAAATGCATAAGGAAAAATCTTTAAAAAATAATAAAATCAGTGTTTAAAATATTAATTTTATCTACCTAAAGTATTTAATTTAAAACATCAGAAACTGACAATTAAAGTGTTTTATTTCTTTGTAAAAACTTCTCAAAAGTAGTTTGAACAGTGCTTGCCACCTTCTCATATAGCTTTCAATAAAGAGCAAACAACTTTTCTATGCTTAAGAATTGTCGGACTCCTTTCTAAGTTTGGATTAAGTTTTAACATTTTATCCTTTGCACTTTCAGTGTTGTACAGTATCTCGGAGATTTCCTTCAACATGAAGTTGTTGCCTGTGTCATTTTCTCAGAGACATCTTCATCCTTTTTGTCACAACTTCTTTCCTAATGTTGCTAAGCTGTCCTTCACCAAGTTCCTCTGGTCACACATCTAGAGTCTCCCCAGTGGTGGCACTATCCACATTCCCATGCCTGCTCTTTCTTCCATAACTCTATTTACATTTAGTTTGAGTTCCACTTCAAGCATTATCACCTTTTGTTTCTTTACTGTGCTTTCATCTTTGTTGGCAAATTTCCTCTTTAGATTATCCATTTTTTGCCAAATGTCACATGTGGTTATCCCCAGGAGCTATGGAAGCAATACAGCCACACACTTTGCTGTCTGTGCGTGAACTGAGTAGCTGCTGGGCAGTGTGACCAGGTGCTGACAGACTGTGGAAGAAGAGCGTGCCATGCACATCTGCTGCTTATGGAGAGATCGTGGAATGAAGAACTAGCATCCATGTTTGCACTTTGTGAAATTACCCACAGTCAATATAACATGGTAACTCCAATCCTAACCGTGTTGCTGGGGGCTGGTTCAACTGAACCATAACAGAAATCCATGCATATGAGAACTGGGCAAAGCGAGAACTGCCTGCACTTTATATTACATATGTATACCTCCCAAAGCAATATATGGAATTGTTTTTTATGGTTTTAAATTTTATGCAAATGGTAATCATGCTTCACAAATATCTCTTCATTAACTGGTACCATTCTTTTCTCTCATTTTTTGCATATCTGTGGATCTCCCCTGGAAGAGCTCCCTGAAGTCCCAGTCAGAGTTCCCATCAGCTGAGGACATCCTGAGGACAGGGTCTACTCTCCCCTCTAAGTAAGTTTGCCTGAAAACCCCAAAGAGGCACTGCCCACGGAGCTGCTGAGAGAAGGATAGATATGACTAACTACAAATAGTTTGGATTAGGGTCACACCCAGTTGCTGGAGAAAGCATGAGGAACAGCTTGAAAGATCCCGGTGTGCAGAGGTCCTGTCCCCATGGCATCCTGCAGTGCTCCAGCAAGCTCTCGGAACTGCAGCTGCAGGATTTTCCTGTCCCCACTAGTCTCCACCGTTCATTGCCCTTCAGAAATAAACTGATTTTAATAGCACCCAATTTTTTCAAGTGCTGGAGAAACAGACAAGTTACAAAGGGAGTGATATTACCACCTCTTTTTCCTTCTGGATTCCCAGATGGACATTAAAAAGTCATTTCATCTGATACGTGGCCCGTGGCCCCAGGAGAGGCAACCAGGGAAATAGTATTGGGTTTAGATCTGGCCATTAAAACTAGAACTTTCTCATTCTGCCTTTCTTATGAGTGATGGGACAAAAAACCCATTGCCCACCACTTCTGGATGTGTGAGTTTGAGTGTGTGTGTGTGTGTGTGTGTGTGTGTGTGTGTGTGTGTGTGTGTGTGTGTGTGTGTGTGTGTGTGCGTGCGTGCATTTGTGATGCAAGTGAGCCTGCATTTAAACATGCCTGGGGTTGGGTGGGTTTTGAACCTGACAGACAGGATTAAGGCTATGCACTGTGTAGGTGTATGTGTGTCTTATTCATATCTGTATCCTCAGTGTCTGGCACATGAAAGCGCACTGTTATTATCTGTGGAACAAATGTTAGTATTCAGTGCAGTTGCACACCATGTGCATGACCCTTTCGTTTCATTGACACATCCCTTCCCTGTTCCCACTTTCCTATGAGGAGAAGCTCTCTGGTACAGAGCCCATACTGCACCAGCACGTGAGCAGGTGTGTTTAGAGACTGGGTACCTACTGGCTCTGTACGTGAGAGACATGAATGGGTATCCAGAGTAAGTGTGTATCTTCATCTGAAGTCAAAACCTATTGCCAGATATCAGATATCTGCCTTAGAAACAGCCTCAGGCTGGGACCGCTTTGCTGTGTACCCACTCGCCCCTGCACCTCCCAGGCTTAGCCTTGTCCCCTCTTGGTGTCGGCTGCACAACTTTGCCCCTTTCTCTCCTCCCTGTGCATACCACCTCAGCAGGGGTGGTACCCATGTCACACTCAACCAGCTGCAGAGCACAGAAGAGCCTTCTTCAGACCCTGTCTTCCATCTCCAGGCTCAGACTGGGCCCCTCTGGGTTGGGAGACAGCTCAATGGAGTTGTAAAGGAAAGCAAACACTCTCCCTTCCCCACCGTGTATGTGTGCCAGTGTGCAAGCCCATGAACACTGCCAATGTCTGGGCTGTGTCCCTGGCCCTGAATCAGTATTTTATGATTATGCTGCAGTGTGATTAATTTAGGAGTCTTTTCTGGTGACTGATTCTGTGACCAATTGCCCAACATGCTCATATTTGAGGTCTATCTACCAAGCGAGAATAAAGACAAATTCCAAAGAGCACCTGGTCGGGCTTAGAACTCAGTTGGATGGTGCCTGTCTAGTGCGAACTGTGTGGCACTGATAGAAAGGCAGACGGCAGGCAGATGAGGGAGTGCACAGGCTGGGGTGGCCAGGAAAGGCTTCGCTAGGAAGGTGAGCTCCACCAGGCCCCAAGAGTGAGGTGGGATTTGTACAAAAGAAGATGGTCAAAGGCTTTTCAAATAGGGAACCAACCAAGATCCCAGGAGAAGGCCAGGGGGACATCATCAGTATTTGGGAGCAATTTAGACTTTACCCACCACTTCCACTCAGCAAACAATACAAATTTGTATGCATCTGTGTGATCTCCAAGGAAATCCCACATCCTGTATCCACGTGGCATCTGTGGACGACTGAGTGTGTACAGGCACTGTGCCAGGACCAGGAGGATAGAGACAAGGAGTTTTGGAGACAGGGAAGTTGAGGCTCGAGAGACTGACTCATGCAAGGTCAGGGGTTACACAGTCAGCACTGGAACACAACTCTACCCAGCTCCAAGTTCTTCATTCTCTGCATGAAACTGATCATGGTTGAGGAGGTGGGAGGGTGAGCTGGAGGGTGGGGATGCTGGGCTGACAGGGGGAGTCACGTGGGTGAGGCTGAGTAGCTGGGTGGATGTGGGTTGTGGGGAGAAAAATAATGGCAAACTGGGCTAGGACCTGTGGTTCCCCTGAGAGGTGTCTTAGAGCTACCAGGAGCTGCTGAGACTGAGGGGCTGGCATTGCAGCAGCAGAGGTGAGTCAGGAAGTAAGGGTGCAGGTGGGGGAGGTGTGCTTGGCACTGTGACCGGTGCTCAGGGCGGCTGTGTCTTTTTACTGCTGACACCATCCCCAAGGCGTCTGTAATCAGTTTTTGAAATCCACCCTGGGTCTGAATCCATGAATACATTTACAGGTCATCACTGTTCTCCAAGTGCCCATTAATGGTCCCATTAAACACATCTCATTATGGCCAGCAGGGCTTCCCAACTCTAAAACACCTTTTTATTTTAAAAACAAATTCTTAAAATCATTTCTCGATGAGGAAAGAGTTTATGCCAATATTTCCAAAGGGGGACAAAGGAAGAAGGATCTTCCAGGTGCTCCCCGCAGCTGTACCAGGGCTCTGGCTGCCTTCTGGGATAATCTGTGATTCCCCTGGTCTCTTTTCCTCTCTGTCCCTTAGGAGAAAAATGTGTCTGCACATTCCTGTTTCTCAAGGTTGCTGTGAGGATAATTAGTTTACCTTAGTCCATCCCCACACTCCCTCCCCACCAAGCATCTGAGTTTGTCTCTATAATTATTATGACAAATCTCATGGAGCATGCAGGCTGCTGGAAGATCGGAGCCCTCGTGTGCCTCCCAAGTTCACGTCTCCATCCTGCACATCTCTCCAAGGTTGTGTGTCCAGCAGCCCCTGGCATCTTAAGCTCTCCCAAACTATTAACTCCCCTCCAAACCCAGTATTCCCCCGTTGGTCCTCTTCCCCACTGATGGCATCAAATTCATTCAACAGTTATATTTTGAGCACCCACCTCACACAGGCCCTGTGGGGTGTTGGGGCGGGAATGGGAAGGGATGTATTTAGTACCTTCATGGTATTTAGTATCTTCCATCACCGTCCTTTCAGATAATTCTGGCAAGAAACCAAGGAATCATCTTAGATGTCCCTCTTCCCTCTCCCTCACCAATTGCCCCCACCCAGTGATCAAGTCCCTTCCATATTAGCTCCATGATTTTCGAATCCTGCCCTTCTTCCTTACAGCCCTAGCTTGGTTGAGACTCCACTCGCCTTGGGAGTGGGTTACTGTGCCTTTGCTGGCCTCCCTGTCTCCAATCTGGCTTCCTCCAGCAGATTGCTCCAACCCCCATGGGGGTAATTGACATCAGAATAAAAACCAAACTCCTCCAGCTAACAACAGACATGACCTCTAGACCCAACCTAACCTTGGTCCCGCTTCTCACCATACACCACACACACTATGCTTCACACACGGGTGCACTCTGGCTGCTGAACTGTCAGACGTCTGTGCCTCAGCTAATGCAATTCCCTCCAGCACAAAGTCCTTTCTCCCTCCTCAGCTCCCCACCCCACCTACACACACACACCATCACCTTTTCTCCACTGGGTGAAATTGACTCATCCCTCCAGGCTCCACTCAGATGCTGCCGTTCTGCACAGCCCTCCCTGATCCCTGGGTAGAAACAGTCCATCTCTCTTGAATCTCTCAAAACGCTCCATTTGCTCCTCTGTGCCGGCACTCATCACACTTTCTCCTGTATTATACTGAGTTCTGTTCGTGTTGTTTCCCCAGCATTAATACGAATAGTCATAACAATAATTAATATTGATTGATTGCTCGTGCTAATCACTTGACATGCATTATCTCATTTAGTTCTCGGCAGAACCCTACAAGGTAGGCACGTTATTTCTCCTATTTTACAGAGGAGGAAGCAGGCTCAGACAATGTAATGATCCACCTGAGGCCACACAGCCAGTGAGCTTTGTACCCAAGCGCTCTGACCTTGAGCCTCCTGGAGGCTGTGAGATTAGTGAGAGGGACCTCAGTTCTGGTGTCGCTGGGCCCCGCGGCCTCCAGCACAGAGCCAGGCACAGGGAGGCAGGTGGCCAGCACTTGTTGATGAGAATTGAAGTATCCATTTGCTGAAGAGTTGAAGTGAGGTAGAGGGAAAAAAAATAGAGGGGCACATCAGGAACAGAAGGGGAGAAGATATTCTGGGGGTCACTTAAGTAGAATACCTCCTTCCTCCCAACCTCGCATTCAACACTTACATAGACCTTTTTCCTCTCGTGCTCATTTCCTAGGGCTGCCATGTCAGAATACACAGACTGAGTGGCTTAAAACAACAAAAATTTATTCTGTCACAGTTCTGGACGCCAGAAGTCTGAAGTTAAGGTGTTGGCAGGGACGGGCTTCCTCTGAAACCTCTAAAGGAGGCTGGTATTTCACGTCTTCCAGGGTCTGGTAGCCCCAGGGGTTCCCGTCAGTGACTGCATAATTCCAGTATCTGCTCCATCTTCACATGGCCATTACTCCTTTGTCACTCTGTCTTCTCTTCTTAGAAAGGACAAAAGTCATATCGGATTAGGGCCCACTGTAATGACCTCCTCTTACCTTAATGACATCTGCGAAGACCCTATTTTCAATAAGGTCAAGTTCACAGGTACCCAGGGTTAGGACTTTGATATTTCTCTTGGGGGGACATGATTTAACCCATAGTACCACCTATTAATCAGATCACAACACATGAGAATATAGGTCCTTAACAGCACCAAGTAATCAGATTAAAATCCCTGGGTGTATGACAGACCCCAAGAAGAACTGCTTTCTGAGATGACATTGCCACATGATGGATCCCTGGTTCTTTAAGATGTTTAACTCCTGTCATTTTGAGACACACAAATTGACAGCTGGGGATGAAGACAGAGAGAGGGAGCAAGAGGAAAGGAGTGAGTAATGGTCCCCGGGCTAGGTGAGTGCAGCCGGGGTAGAGTCCTGGCTTGTGAGAGCTGCTAAATCAGACCTAACCAGGTGTTTTGTGCAGACCAGCCCAACCTGAGGGTCTTGCTCCTCCTGGGTCCCACATTTAGGTTGGCTGATAGGGACAGCACAATCCCCCTTACTCTCCCACCAGGGAAACTGTGTTTTCCAAAGTAATATTTGTTCTTCCTACGTTATCTGTCATTTCCCCTCTGCCTGCCTCAGTTTACCCCTTCATCAAATTAGGAAACTAACACGTGAATTTAAGTGATTAGCTTTGTGCCTCCTCCATTATGATCCTAGGTGTTTCCATGTGTGTTTATGCAGCTCTGGCTGCCTTCCGAACACCCTGGAAGCTCTAGTTGCTGCAAAGAGCCTTAAGGGCTTTGCTTCTCTGTCTGAGGATCCTGACTGTTGTGTCTGGGGCCCTGCTCAGAATCTAGTAGCTTGGGTGCCTTCTCATAGGAAATGGGGGAAAGACTATGAATTGTACGTTGACTAGGGAACAGAATTGGTCCGGGAATATTTTGTTAAATGACACAACCCTGTTAGGTTATTATTATTAGCTCCATTTTACAGATGAGGAAACCAAGGCCAAGGAATTAAAGTAACTCATTTACCCTCACATAGCAGGTAAGTGGTGAGGTTGGGTCTGTAACCAAGGCATGTGGCTCTTTGTGCATCCAGGAGCTGTGTCTGGGCTGACCATGCCAGCTTTTGCTGGCTGCTCTTGCTTCTTCATCACTATTAACATTCCCGGCTTCTCTGCCTCTGCCGTACTGGGTGAACAGTTTAGCCACTGGTCAGCAGGCAGCAGGAAATAGCCACTGCCCAGCCTTCCAGTCCAGCCCTGACTGACACACCTCACAGGGCTGCTGAATCCGCAGGGCTAACACCATGCCTCCTCTTAACTCTGTGTCTGTGTCTCCTTTGCTGCCCCCAACAGGGATTCCAGGACCAAAGCCACACCGGCTGCTGAGGCTCAGGCTTAGGAAGATGGCAAGGTGGGAGTTATCCCAGGGCCCTGGCTCACACAGGCCACCTCTTCCCTGCCCCTCCCCAGGCTTTCACTTAACCAGACAGAGCTTTGGCGCTGTGTGGGAGGCCCAGCGTGGACAACAGCTGAGCACCCACACTGGGCTCAGCCAACAGCCACAAGGACAGGGCTCCACAGACCAGCCAGTGGGGTGCAGGGACAGAGCAAGCCTCCAAAGAGATGTCCTGCAAGGTGGGCTGTGAGCTCCGCCTGGCCTGCTGGTCACCCTTCGTCCCTCTCTCCCTGCCTCTCTCTTTACCTTCTCCAAACCTGTGTCTGCCCTTCTCTCTCCATCTTGCCCCATCCGTCTTACAATTTCTCTCTGCTGAGAGGTCTTTGTCCCATCCTTTCGTCTTTCTTTGTCTGTCTCTCTCCCTCACGTGCTTGCTTTCTCCCTCCATCCCTAAGCAAAACTTAGCCCCACTGGGCTCCAGGACTGGATTGTGAAATAGTGATCCCTTCCAAGCAGGGACAGCACAGAGTCAGGTTAAAGCAGGAGATGCACACACACACACACACCAGCAGTCCAGGACAGTGCTGTGAGACGTGGCTTCTGCTCTGTCTCTGCCACCAACACCAAGTGCATTCCTTGGGGAAGTGTCCTCCCGATATTCTTACATGGTCTAATGTCCAGCATAGACACTCTGTACTTATAAGACAATGGGTGCAAGTGACAGCACAAGAGAATCAGAATGACAAGTCCATAAATCCCTCTTTTCTCTTTCCACTACTTGGGAGGTCCCAAGATCCCAAAGCACAGCAGCCTGTAGGATACATTCTAGTGTTTCATCTTTTGACTTCCAATTTCTGCAGTGCCACAGCTGTCAGTCCATTTTATGCTGCTATAACAGAATACTACAGACTGGTATTTGTAGTGAATAGAAATTATTTGGCTCATGGTTCTGGAGTCTGGCAGGTCCAAGAGCACGGCGCTGGCATCTGACAAAGGACTTCATGCTGTGTCATCCCGTGGCAGAAGGGAGAAGGGCAGGTAAGGGTGAGAGGGAGAAAGAGATTGAACTCACAGCCTCCAGCCCTGTTATAATTGTCATTAATCCACTCATGAGAGTGCAGCCATCAAACCATAGCAACAGCCCATGTCTTTGGATGGACCCTCACATGTAGGCATGTAAAAAGAAAGCCCCAGCTGTTCATGGGCTAACAGTAAGCTGGAATCTGTCTATGGCCCCTGACAAGCAGTCATGCTATCCTCTAACCTCTGTGTCATCCTCCCCTCCCCAGGACAGGAGTGAGTGAGGGCCTGAGCCAGGACTTTGCTGAGGGGTGTGAGGTAGGGTGGCGCAGGACTGAGGGAGGGGGCTCCTGGGAGGAGAGAGACAACATGGAAGGAGGCAGAAGGTCACATGCATGCTACTTCCCTCACAGGATCAACTTCTGCCTGGGGAGGACTAGGCATGGGCAGAAGGACTCTCAACTTTGGGATGTCCCTGAGGAATGGAGCCTGACCCACCTCTTTAAAGGAATAAGTCCCAGAAAGGAAAATAAAGCCCAGAGTCTTTTGCCCAGAACATAGTATAAATCTCAGGCTGCTCCAGAGGAAGGAGCAATCCCATCCACAGCCTCAATGAATTGGAAACTTAGTAAAGGCCAGGCCCACCCAGATGAGTGCTTGATCAGTGGGAGGAGGAGAGCGCTGCTAATCCCTTTCTCCTTGGGCGGTGGGAACTGTGCCACTCAGCCCTCCCTGACCCTGCAGAAACTCCCCAAAAATGGCAGCAACTCCAGTTGGACCCTTCGACTGGCGACCTCTATCTCAGTGAATGTCCTTGAGCAAGTCAGAGAAAACAGAGCTGAATTTTCTCTCTCTCTTCCTTCCTTTCTCCCTTCCTTCCTTCCCTTCTTTTTTCTTCCTCCCTCCTTGCTATGCTTGTACACATGTGTATGTGCATGCACGTGTGTATGTATGTGCGTGTGTGTATGTGTGTGCACATGTGTATGTGTGTATGCATGTGTTCAGGTGCAGAGGGCAGGGCACTCATCCTTTGCAGATCCATAATGGCTTACTCTCCATCAGCCCATGCAGGACCCTTCTCCTATCTACATTCTCCATCCCACCCCACCATCACAGGCAACCACTCTATCGTTTTGGGTGTACCCTGAGGTTGCATTAGTGTGTTTACGGCTTTTTAATTTGCACATATGGTATTGCATTGTAGATTTTTTTTTTTATCTTCAGTACCATTTCTAAAGATCTAACCAAGAAGCTATATGTCCATCTAGTTCATCGTTTTTGACTGCTGACCAGAATTTGCAAGACATGCCACCACATGCCACCTTTGTATTCATCTACTGATTACACCTACATTGCCTTCACTCTCAGCTGCCACAGAACATCCACACACATCCATGCACATCTCGGCAGTGGACCTTCATGGGATTGCCCTCTAGTTCATGTCCAGACTGGAGCATCTGGCTCAAAAAAGATGCACAGCTTTGATTTGCCCAAGGACCATGGATTGGAAGGCACTGCATTGGTGGCCCTGCCCATTTTGTAGCACTAGGAAAACATTTATTTTGTTTAGTGGTTCTACAAAGGTACAACTAAGCCTAGGCAAATGCCAGAACCCTCCTGGTTGTGCCCCCCCATTAATGACAAATGTCCTTGCCCCCTTCAGGGTCAAATGGTTCATCTCCAGGGTCACCATTTTCACTGTATTCTTCTGTTTTATGCCCCAGGGGCCCTCTTGACGTGAGTGGCCTATACACTTCCATGCCATCTGCAGTCATTGCATGATTAATGTTCCCAGAAAGGTGAGGCCCTTTTGGCTTACCTCTCTGACTTACCTCTAGAGGTGAGTATCTGTAGTCTCATCTCCACCAGGATTGCTCAGTGGGGCCAGACCAGGGAGAAGGGTGAGCTTGGACTTAGAGATCCCAGCAGTCAAAGGAGACCTGAGCACTTGAACATGCAGAGAAACTTCTGAGCACCCTTCCTGAGCATCCCCTCCCTTTCCTACCCCTAAGCTTCTTCCCCTCCCTGCCTCCTCTGCCTTTGCCCCCAAGTCACAGCTGAGCACTTTGATGCAGCTGCACCACCTTCAGATCCACCCTGAAATTGGATCAGCCTCCTCAGACTAAGGACTAGCATCCCAGCCTGACCATCAATGGGGTTTCATGTGTGTCTCCACTACTATGTCCCTACTACGAGCCAGATCTGAGACCCAGGTAGCTAGCCTGCAGTCCTGAGGGGACCAGCTATATGAATAGACTTTCAAAGGGCTGAAACTTCATTTGTAATAGGCAAAAACTAGTAACAACCCAAATTAACATTAGCAGTAGAATGAGTACATTTTCATACAATGGACTACTATATAGTAATGAAAAAGAACAAAGAAAAGGAACATCATGGATGAATTTCATGTCCATTGTACTGGTGAAAAGAAACCAAACATAAAAGACCACAACCATTAGCATTCCATTCCTCTGAAGTTTAAAAGCAGGCGAAACTATTCTATAGTAATAAACAGAATGATAACAGAAGTCAGAATAGTAGTTACCTTGGAGGAAGGGGTTGACTGGGAAGGGGCACAAGGGAGTCTTCTAGGGTGCTAGAAATGTTCTATGTCTTGATCTGGGTGATAGTTATTCAGGGGTAACTTAATATATGTTAAAATTCAATGAACATTTCAAGGGTTCAGATCCCTGTACCAGCCAGCTGCCCCCCACAAAAAAAAAAAAAAAAAAAAAATTCAGTGAACATTTGAGTAGGCATTTATCTAAAGATGTGCAAATGGCCAATAAAGTGAGCACATGAAAAAACACTCGACATTAGTCATTAGAAAAATGAACATCAAAACCATAGTGAGTTGCTGCTTCACTCCCACTAGGACGGCTATAATAAAAAAGACAGATGATAACAAGAGTTGGTGAGGATGCGGAGAATGTGGAACCCTTCATATATTGCTGGTGGGAATTTAAAATGCTACAGCTACTTTGGAAAACATTTTGGCAGTCCTTCAAAACGTTAGAGATAGAGTTAGCATACAACCCAGCAATTCTACTCCTAGGTATATACCTGAAAGAATTAAAAATACATGTCTGCACAAAAACGTGTACACTGATGTTCACAGCAGCATTATTTATAACAGCTAAAATGTGGAAACAACCCAAATATCCATAAACTGATGAATGGATTAAAAAAAAATGTGGTATATCCATACAGTGGAATATTATTCCACAGTAAAAAGAAATGAAGTACTGATACATGCTACAGCAGGGATGAACTTGAAAACATGATGCTAAGTGAAAGAAGCCAGACACTAAAGGTCATATATTACATGATTCCACTTACATGAAATGTTCACCATTCACAGAGACAGAGGCAAATCCATAGAGACAGAAAGTAGACTAGTGGTTGCCGAGGGTTAGGAGCAGGGAAGAAGCGGGGTGACTGTTAATGGGTACAGGGTTTCTTTTGAGGGTGATGAAATGTTCTGAATTAGAAAGTGGTAATGGTTGCACTACTGTCAATTTGCTAAATAAGCTACTGAACTTCGAAACTGTGAATTTTGTGATATGTGAATTATATCTCAATAAAGCTGTTATAAAAAAAATTCATTGAGCTATATGCTTAAGATTTTACATGTTACTATATATATGTTATGCATAAGTAAATAAGCAGATAAATAAATGTACCTAAAAGCAAAAGTTTTTTAAAAAATAGTGCTAAGAATAAAACAATGAAACACGGAACAAGGTCTGTAACACTGTGCTTTTTGTATAAACTCAAAATTATACAGGTACAAAGTAAAGCTACATTTCTGTAAGGATTCATACTAATTCAAGGATACATACTAGGTTGTCTTTCTAGGAATTTTAATTTCTGCCTCTGGTTTGAGTTCTCCCCTAAGTCCCAGATGGTGGCCATTGGCCCCAACTCCCACCCAGATCCCATCTGAGCTCATTCCCCTGGGCTGAGTCCAGTGCCCTGTGGCCCCTCCCCACTGTGCATGAACAGGGCTCCAGTGCTGATTGCTTCCCCACCTGCCTTCTGAACTGAGCCTCTCTTGGAATACTGTTTACCAGATCTAGATACCCATGACTGTCCTGACCACCCATGAGATATACACACCCTCTGGGCATGGTGACCACGACTACCCAGTCTTCTCCAGGGCAGTGTTCTGTGCTGGGTCTCTTTACCAAGCCTGCTCCCAGCCCAAGGAGCATCTGCACCCTCCTGGCTGACTAAGCAATGCCCAGGATCCCCTGTGACTGACATCCCAGTCTGTCTGGTCCCCAGGAAGCAGGAAGGCTGTGTTCACAGTCTTACCACACTGACCAAGAGGTCTGGCCACACAGTGCAGCAAACTCTGTCTTTGGAGAGTTTGAAATGACAGACACAGACACTTGTCTTGTCAAGTGAAAGGAATAATAATGAGCCCCTTGGATTGTCCAGATATTGATTTATCTCAAGTATCCCTCAAGAGGCTCTTACTGCAGTGTAGACCTTGCTGAAAAGATGTGTACAATTACTGTGTGTATTGGTCAAGCTCCTCAGTTGCAAACAACAGAATTCTCTCTAGTTCAAGCAAACAGTGGTTTAGTAAGGAGAGTTCACAAAAATCATCAGCACTGCAGAACAGTCAGCCTCTATACACAGCTGCTGGAAACAAATCCAGGAACAAATCTTAGACCTGGTCTGCTAAGGGAATCTATGCTTCTGTCACTCTGGCCAGCTGCCATCATCCCCACCACAAAACCATGCCCACAAAAAGTGTATTCTACCACTTTCCTGGTGTCTCATTTAACTCACTCCCCAAGCAATTCCTCAGTTACATCTAATGAGGAGTCATACAGAAAGCCATGAGTAAGTCAGCAAACCATTCCCATTGGCCTAGCAATGGGGATTTCCCGAGATGCAGGACTTTCAGTGATAAACCAGAAAAGTGCCAGGCAAACCAGGACAGATTGATCATCCTAGCTAAGAAATGTACTGTTGTTTCTTTCTTTCTTTCTTATTTTTTTGGAGACTACATTGTTAGGAAGATGGGAGTCACATTATGGGGAACTGTTAAAATGTGAAGAGGTGGTTAGATGATTTAGGGTAGCCATGATGACAGATTATCTCTAAACTACATGATAAATAATAGTAAGTTATAATCATTGTTTATTGAATTTTACTGTATGCCATGTTCTTGTTGCTAAGTGCTTTATTAGTACTATTGTTATTACTTTATTATTATTACAATCTCATTGTATCTTCACCACAAATCTGTGAGAGCATATTATTTGTCCAGTGCAATTATACTTTCTGCTCTTACAGCATTTACACTGTTGTGGGGAAGACAGACAATACACAAGGATAAAGCAAAAAATGAGGGCATGTTGAAATGTAGCGAAGAAGAGAACAGGACCACAGAGAGTGATGGGGGCAGGGGTGGCTACTTCAGCCAGGTAGTCGGAGAAGGCATTTCTGGGTGGTGAGTGATGAGACGGAGCCAGACACACAGTGATCTGGGGAAAGGATGCTCCAGCCAGAAGGAACAGCAAGTGCAAAAGCCTTGAGGCAGTAACAGAAAGGAGTTTTGCAAACTCAAGGAACAGAAAAGAGCTCCATGTGGCTGCAAGAGAGCATGAGAGAATGGAGGGTGGAATAAAATGAGGTTTAGGTCTGGTAGACGGTGGTGAGGAGCTTGGATTGTATTTTAAGATCAATGAGAAGCTAGTGAAGGACGTTAAGCAAGGGAGTGGTATGATTTGATTTTCCTCTTATATCCAAGGTCACAAAGCTGGTGAATGAGAAATTTGAAGCCAAATATATATATATATATATATATATATATCACAACAGATTGAGATATCTATCACCTGTTCTCAACTACCATGCAAACTGACTCCATCCAGGATCAATAAGTAAGTGCGCCTATCTATTTTTGTTCTAAAATGCTCATTCTGTGTGTCTATACATGTGTGTTGATCTCTCTACAGAAATGGTTCTCAATCTGGACCAATTTTGTCCCCCAGGGGACATTTGACAATGTCTGGAGATGTTTGTGGTTGCTACAACTTGGGCCAACTTGGGGATGGGGGTGTGCTGGCATCTAGTGGGTAGAAGCCAGGGATGCACCTAAACATCCTACAATGCACAGGACAGCCCCACAACAAACTGTCCATCCCCAAATGTCAATACTACTCTACAGCAAATGGCATAGTCATTTTCTCATGTGTACAATGATGGGTCCACTCAAATGAAATCTGGGGCTCCTTCCAGCTCTCTCAGTGAGAGTTCTCTGCCTGAGAGAAGAGTTCTCCAAGGCAGGCAGCATGCCCTCAGCATGCATGGCAGGGCTTATGTGACACAGGCCTTGCATTTATTCGCCACAAGGCCAGGCAGACCCCCAAAGGCACAAGGAGAAAGCAAATAAGCTCTTGGGTGTAGAGTGGAGAAAACAACTGGTTTGGTGGGATTTTTCACCTCTTTGGGGCTGTTGCTGTTTTTCCAGGGCCCAAGCAGCCAGGCAGTGGGGCAATAAATGTAGCAATTCCTGGCCAGCTGGTGGAGATGGGCCCAGCTCTGACCAAATCTGGATGAACTCTCCTCAGGCTTCCAAGCACTCAAGTCTGGACCTTGAGGCTGCAAATGTCAGTGGATGACCAGCTGCCCCTTACACACTGCACAGTGGCATTTGCATTCCTGCATCTACTCCCCGTAGTCTGTACGCTCAGGTGATATCTAAACTCATGACTGCTATTGCACACCCCGAATCCACTCTTCAGTGCCTGACTGCCCACACTGACCCCACTCCCTCCCGGTGGCCACATGACCAGACCACTCAATGCATGTGGCAGCAGAGTAGAGACTCCTCATTCTACCAACTTAGGAGACTTGGTGCACACACATACACCGTCCATTTCCAAACCCCATAGGCTGACAGCACGTCGCTTACGCTGCACAAATGGCATTTCATACTCACTAAAATGAACTGAGTGCTTACCGTGTGCCACATGCTGTAAATACTTTATACATCATCTTTTGAATCATTCCATCTCCATGTGGGTTCCTTCAAAAACAAACCTCAGAGCAAAAACTTGGGAGCAAGTAGTTTGGTTGGGAAGTAGTCCTGGAATGACTAAGAGGGAATGGGGAAGCAAGCAGCAACAGGAGAAAAGCCCATACAGGGTGGGTTAATGAAGGGCTTACGGCTCTGCACAGTTGGGGCCCAAGCCCAGGGAGCCTCTGGGAGACCCTATCAGACACGGCTCAGGTCTATCCCCCCCGCCACCCCCAGAGGAGAAGTTTTTAGCCCTCATCGAGGGTTGTTCTGGGGACATTAACTCCTTGCTATTTCCTGCCTCCCTGTGGCCCAGACACTCCCATACCCAAGAGAACACTGTGAGGCTGAGAGACACAGGAGGCAGGGGCCAGGTGGAGGGACCATGTGCAGGAAACTCCAGGTTGGCTGAAGGAATGCAGAAAGGACATCAGTGGCATGTGATACATCTCCCAATACCACTAAGAAAGGTATAAGGAGAATTCCATTTTACATGGGGCATCAGGGGCTGGAAGAGGTTACGTTAGTGTATCCCAGGTCACATGGTTAATGGAAACAGGATTCAAACTCAGGTCTGTCTGACAGCAGAACCCCCACTCATACCTGCTGTATTCACTTCCTAGAGCTGCCATAACAAAGCACCCCACACTGGGTCGCTTAAACGACAGAAATTTAATGTCTCGCAGTTCTCGAGGCAAAAACTTCACGACTGAGGTATGGGCAGGGTGGGTTCCTTCTGAGGCTGTGAGGGAGAATCTGTTCCAGCCTGTTCTGCAGCATCTGGGGGTTTGCTGGCAATCTCTGGCATTCCTTGGCTTGGAGACGTGTCAGCCCAGTCTCTGGTTCCATCTTCCCATGGCATCCTCCTCACACAGCTGTGTCTAAAATCTCCCCTTTTTATTAGAATACCAGCCATATTGCATTAGGGCCCATCCTAATGACCTCTTTTTAACTAATTATACCTGCAGGGACCCAATTTCTGAATACAGTTGTTGGAGTGAGTTGGACTGAAGCCATGTTGGGACCTAAAGCTGCCTGGGCTGCGGGGGGCGGGGGGAGGAGGATTTTTTAAAGTACATTTTTTTTCTCTCCACTCCTTCTTCCCATCCCCTGACTTTCTTATCTCACTCGCTAAGTAGGAAACAAGGCTGAGAAGCTAATTACTTCTTTGCAAAACTAACAGTTCTTTCTTTGAGACTCGTAGAGTTTTGAGAAATGATCAAGGCCAAGTGACTGAAGTTGACCTTGGGCACTAGCCAAGTACACCGGCGCAAATCAAAATCTTTCAGGGTCCTGGGTAACAGCGAAGATGAGAACAGAAACCAGATGAGGCCTTGGCGAGACCTTGTACCTGACCCATAGCAACAGACCCCTCGTAACTTACATCTCCTGCTCTCCTGCTTTTCACCTTCCACATTCCATTCCCTCAACCTTTCCTTTAAAAAGCCCTCAGTCAATGTAAATCTTTGAGATGGGGTAACCTACCATCTCCTTCAGCTGAATACATCTGCTTTTCTAACATCAACCGTTTGACTTCTGAGTTTTTTTTTCTTTCCTTTTCAAGGGGGAAGGAAACCGGACCTGAGTCCGCTAACACAGTCACATCTGCAGGTACTGGAGACTGGGACTTCAAAATATGGATTTTGAGGGGACACCCACCATGCTGTTGTTGCTCCTCCAGACCCACAGGCCCTTGTTCTGCGTGCCCTTTCTTATTCTGTGAGCTCGTCCATTATATCCTGGACAAAGGGTCCTTTAGCTTATGTCCCTTGCTGCTTTTGGTGACCCAGCCCCTCATGCAATGGTGCTACTGGATCATGGTCAGAGGGCAGAGGATCGCACAGGGTGCAAGAAGTCTGGGAGAAGGCCTGGCTGAGAGGGCTTGGGCCTGAGGTCCACCTCGCTGTCAACTTAATCACTGAGATTCAATCACCAAATACAATGAGGACAGGTATTACAGAAATAAAACACTGCCAAAAATCTTTCTAAAATTACTATTGCATGCAATGAACATTCCACTTTCTAAAGAACAAATTATGCCAGACACACTTGATTGTGCCTTTGAGGGAACTAAGAAATTAAGGGATGGGAAGGATGGGAGAGAGGCAATACATCTTGATTTTAATACGTCCATTGATACATTGTCTTGCAGAATTGTCCCTGCAAAATTAATTCAAATTGGCTTGGTAAGGAGAATTGCCCCTGGGGTTGAAAACCAGTGGAAAGATAAACAAACAAATAATGATTAAAGGAGAAAACCAAAGTCCATAGCCCTAAGGTAGGGGAAGGAGGGAGAGGGAGGGTTGTGAAAGGGAGGGCTGGTTTTTCTGGCAGACTTGCCGGGGCAGTGCACAGATGTGGAAATGCATCTGGGGGTGTGTTTGAGGAGCTGGGGAAGGGATGGCTCAGAGAAGGGCATTATCTGCCAGACAGTGGGGGTCACCAATGGCTCTGTGCCAGGTGGGTTTGAAGAAACCCACAACCTGGATAAAGTAAACCCATTGAAACACAAACACAGTTGACTGTAGCAGCAGAGTCAGGTGCTAGGTTCAGCTTTTGATCTAGGTTTTTGCTTATGACATTTGAAAAGAAGTAGCCCATTCTTTGGAATCATAGATTGCTGACTTGGGCTCAGAAGGTTGGAGTTGGCAGGGGGTCTTAGTAAAGGAGCCCTCCCTGCGCAGATGGTGAAACTCGAGGAGCAGAGAGAGAAGAATGCCCTGGAGCTTTTATCCATTGCACCACTGGATCCCCCTCCTGGAAGCTTTTAGAAATGCAGATGGCTGGGCCCAGGGCTGAGAGGTTCTGATTTTCAGAGAGCTGGGATAAGGCCCAGGAACCATCATTTTCAACAGAATTATTAGAAGTAATGGTCTGTGAATTACACTGAGAAACACTGATCCACAGTCATACCCTAGTCCTTCTCCCTTCCCTTCTCTTTGCATTCCTTCCTTTCCTCTTTCTTTCTTCCTTTCTTCCTTCCAAAACATGTTTCTTATGTGTCTACCACATAGAAGGCACTGTTCCAGGTTCTGGGATGTAGAGACGAAAGGTGACTTCCACCTGTGGGAAGTGGACAGTTGGACCACGCAGTCGGATAGTTTATAGGAATCATGGGGAACCAACGCCATATTAAAGGACACTATAGAAGCACCATCAGCAAAATCCAGATAGTTGGAAGCTCTAGGGCAAACACCTAGTTTCCTCAATAAATACACTGCAAGGGACAAAAATAAGAGGGAGGAAGAGTCAATAGCTTAAAGGGGACTTATGGGACATATCAATCAATTGTAATGTAAAACCTCATCTGGATTCTGACTTGAACAAATCAAATGTAGCTGTTAAAAAGAACATTCATGAGGCAATCAGAAAAATTTAACCACTTCTGGATTTTTAATTATTTTAAGCAATTATAAGGTATGTTGTGATGGTATTGTGGTTATTTTTTTAAATGTCCTTAGATAGTAAAATGTTTATGGAGGAAATGGTATCTAGAATTGGCTTTAAACTAACCCAGTCTGTGCATGCGTGTGTGTGTGTGTAGGGTCGGGAGGGGGTGTCTACATCAAACAAGTTTGTTCATGAATTAATAATTGTTGAGCTGATGATCAGTAGTTCATTATACTATGGGGAGTTCATTATACCATTCTCTCTACTTTGTATATGTTTGAAATTTTTATAATAGAAGTAAAAGAAGAAAGGAAGGGAAGGAGGGATGGAGGGAAAAAGAGAAAGAAAGGGAGGGAGGAAGGAAAAGATAAGGTAAGGTAAAGTAGGAAGGAAGGAAGGAAAGAAATGCAGGTGACTAGTGGTTGACATTGTCAGCTGGTGACCAGACAGGATGGATCAGGGAGGATTGCCATTGTGGCGACAGGGCTCAGCTCAGAGAAGGAGCAGGCATTAGTCAGGCTAGGAAGTGAGGAAGAGGAGTGGGAGACCCATGGGCAGAGAGCATGCTTGCTGCTGAGACTGCTGGAGAGGATCAGACCTGACCCTGGGGAGCTGGGTGTGCTGGACTCAGGAGCTTGGGGGATTCTGGTTGGTGAAGGAGTAACCAAAGGATTTTAAACAAAGGAGATAGAGACAGACACACATTATGATTAGCTCAGTCAGGATTCTCTGTTGAGATTAGACCAGGATGGGGAGACCAATGTAGAGAAAACAAGCTACAACCAAGTGGGGATGGAAGGAAGGGAACTCTGGAGATATTGAGGACATAGAATCTACAGGACTTAGCATTTGGGGTGGATCCTGGGCTTCCTGTTGGATGTCTAAGGGGCTGGTGATATCACCTCTTGGCTGAGGTGAGGAAGACAGGCAGAGGACCAGGTGGGGTAAGAGGTAATAGATTCATGTGGACACCTTGGATTTGTGGGAAAGCCATGGAGAGATGTTTCACACCTCATTGGATGTACAAGACTGCAACTCAGAGTAGAGACCTAAACCAGATGATGGACAAGATCGCCTTGGGAGAGGAAGAGGGGAGCAGAGCCCAAGTCAGTGTGTCGGAATGAGGCTGATATCTAAGGGAGCCGAGGGCAGAAAGAACCTGTGCTCAGTACAGTCTTCTAACTAACTCTCCACCAGCTCCCTCCTGCAACTTTGGCCTAGGGGTTCTCCACTCAAGGTCTGAGGTCTGCTGGTGTCTTCTGGGTCACTCTGACTATCGGCAGCTGCTTTGTCTGGGTCCCCTCACTCACCAATCCTGCCAGGTGATTCTTGCACCTGTCTGTGAACTGACTCTTGCTCAGAAAGCTGACAATGCCACCATCAGCTCAGCACACCCTCCTGGGTATTGTTTCTCTGCATCTTGCTTCAGTGAGGCAGAATGGGGTGGTGGTGACACACATGCTCTGGAGTCCACCAGACCTGGGGTAAAGTTCTGGCTCAGCCATCAGGTAGTATGTAATCTGGGACAAGTTATTTTACCTCTCGAAGCCTATTTCCTCATCTGCAAAATGGAGGTGAATGATAATTGTAGTGACCTTGTAAGTACCAGGATGCAAGAACAGCACATAGAAGCATGCTATATAAATGTTGTTGCTATTTATTTTCTTTGTTCTCACCGAGCTGCCTACCTGGACAGTTGGGCAGCCCCTGCTGTGCCCAGGAGCTCCTGCAGATAGCACCAGTTCCTGCTTTTGTGGGTGATGAGCACCAGCTTGGCCCCCCTTTTGGAGTTAACATCCTCCTATCTCTTGGTGGTCTGTCTGGCTTCTCACCTGCCAGGTTTCCCTGACTAATGCTCACCTCTCTCTAGCTCCTTGCCCTGAACCCACAACCTTCTGAGACCTGCAGCCCAGCAGGAGTCTCCAGTTATGTCGAGGCATTTTATATACTTATCTCAAACTTAACAGTACACAGCTATGTTTGTGATACTTATTTTCCCAACTTTTAACTACTAAAGTGATGGAGAAACAAATAAAAGATAAACGTGCACAAATACTGCCCCATCCCCCCCACCATAAACAGAGCAGTGATTCAAACTGGGGATCAGGGTGACCCCTGGGGACAGGACTGTTTGGCAAGGCCTGGCCCAGGCAAAGGAAGCCACATCTCCCATTCTCTTTGCACAAACAAAATAAGAAAACCCATTTGTGCTCCTGAAAGCCGACTCCCTCCTCCATGATCCCTTTGACATTATTGAGATGGCCACTTTCTAAAGGATTTCTTCACCAGTAATTTACCAAGAGCCCACCATGAGGCAGTGACTAAGTGCTGAAATTGAATTATTTCCTGTATTAAATCTCAGGAAAGATTAGAAAGCCTTGTCAGTGAAGCCTCCAGGTAGAATTTTTATGCCTTTACAGAATAAAATGTGTGATGTTTGGTGTTCTGCTATTTATTGTTCCTGTTGCTTCCTTGGAGAGAAAAAAATAAGATCTCGGCCTCATGGGGTGTTGGCAAACAAGGGGGATGCATTCTTTTAGGGGTTAGCTTCAAGGGGCATGAGTTGCCCCTTTTTTCTAAAGCCATCTTACTTCTCCGCAATGGTTTATTTAAAGTGTTATTTCAGGGAAGAGGAGAGAGGATTGTTTATTGTTATTGTTCTTGTTTTTAAAGACCAGCTTGAAGAAAGGGATTGATTGAAAGATGTTTTTTTCTGTAGTAGAATCTGCTAATCAGTCTCTAGTATCTATTCTCC
Source organism: Cynocephalus volans (assembly GCF_027409185.1). Classification (NCBI taxonomy): domain Eukaryota; kingdom Metazoa; phylum Chordata; class Mammalia; order Dermoptera; family Cynocephalidae; genus Cynocephalus; species Cynocephalus volans. The sequence goes on from NC_084464.1 coordinate 52,213,413, forward strand.
CCTCCGGCTACCAGTAGAATCCCATGTTTCAGCTCTAATCTCCCAGCATACATTTCCCAGCCTCCCTTGCAGCTGGCCGCCCAGGGCTATGGGATCAAGTTCTTGCCAAGGGCATTAAGGAGCAATGATATCCACAACTTCTGGGTCTTGATCTTTAAGTGTTCAGGTGGTGATGCCCCTATATCACCTGGACGTAGTGCCCATGAGCCAGCAGTGACTATGTGGATGAGGGCAATATTCTAGAGAAGGTGTCTGGGTCCCTCGATGACCTTGCATAGCTGGGCCACTGCCCACCATAGACCAGCTTTCTATCTCTGGATGGCCACATAAGAGAAAAGTAAACCCACTGGATTTTGAGTGTTTCTTTGTTACAGCAGCTTAGCTTCTACCCTGACTAATACATTCTTTACTACAGTAAAATTGTTAAAAACCCTAAATTCTTTGAGTGTCCTTGATACAAATTATCACAGACTCTCCTCCCACCTTCACCTCCAAATCACAGCTTTTCAAGTTGCCTTTGCTCTGGGCAGCACACCCAGTAGTCTTGTTACAGCTATTTGCACAGTGTTTGCTCTTTCACATTCTAACTGCTGGAGGAGCATTATCTCCCTGCAAAACCTTAAAATGTGTGCAGTAAACAGTAAATGGCTTACTTCCGAAAACATAGTTTACCCTTGAGAAGTTCCATTTTTTGTATGTTGGTCTCTCTGTATTGAGAAATGTGTCTGGGTTATAGAAATTCATGTCAGAGCAGCAAAGTGGCTTCTGTTTACACCGAAATGTTTTGTAGAGTGACATGTCAAACCAGAGGATCTCGGGATTCGCTCCTGCCCTTCCAGGGGCGCTCGGCCTCCAGCTGTTCTGGTTAAGCCTTCTTTGGAGTGTGAGACAATTGTTACTTGACAAAAAGCAGCCCACCAAGATGGGAGGTGGGGGATTACACAAAGTAGAGACATGTGATATTTCCTTTCATGTTAAAAGAAGGAGGAATAAAAGAGTAGGGGAAATCACAGTAATATAATTTTAAACAAATTTTGTCAGGCAGCACTTTAGGCAGGAAAAAGGTGTTGAGAAATCAAGCAAACAATGAGGGCGTGCCAGGACTCCCAAAAGGCTGGGTGTCAGGTGTGGAAGCAGCCTGAGAAAGAAAAAGGATGCATTCAGGATAGAAATTAAGTAAAAACCAGATCATGGGGGTGAGAATACATGAAGTTGCACCTTTGATCCCGGCCTCTCTTGTGCTGAGGAGCTCACAAGATGCGTAAACTGCTCTATTGAAACAAAGACTAATGGTCCTGATGGCTCTCGCCACTTTCGCCAGCCCTGCTCAGCAGGGTGAGGGCCTTCAGTTCACAGCTCAGCCCATCCAAGACCCTGGTCAATTCAGACCGAGGCAACCTCACAGCACTGGGCTTCCACCTAGCCAGCCAGTGGAGTCTGGAATCAATTTTGCATTTATGGTACCTATTGCTCCTGGGGTGAGTCACAAATACACCTATTTCCACCGAGCTGCAGACTTCCCTGTGACCCTTGCCAGTCTGGCAAGTGGAAAAACATTGGATTTTGGTGCCATATAGACACAGGTTTAAATCCTAGCTCTCCTACTTCCTGGTTGAATGATCTTGGACAAATTACTTTAATGGTCTCTCTCCGTTTCCTCCTCTGTTAATTCACAAGTTTGCATTAGGGATTAAAGAGACAGTGGATATTGTTGTCTGAATGTTTGTCCTCTCTAAAGCTCATATGGAAGCTTGATCCCCAAAGTGGCAGAGTTGAGAGGAGCCTTTGAGAGGTGATTGGATGGTGAGGGCTCTGCCTTCATGAATGGACTGACCCACTCATGGGTTGATGGATGAGTGGGTTATCCTGGGTATGGACTGGAGTTGTAAGGGGAGCTAGTGAGCACATTAGCACGTTCTTGTTCAGCCCTTGCCATGTGACACCCTGTGATGTCTCAAGTCCCCACCGTGAAGACAGCCCTCACCAGGTATGCCCCCTGGATCTTGGACTTCCTAGTCTCTAGAACTGTAAGAAATAAATTTTGTTTCTTTATAAATTACCCAGTCTCAGGTATTCTAAGTGATAGAAAACAGACAAATACAGTGGATGTTAAATGCCTGCCCCTCTGTGAAATTTATTTCTCTTTTTCTTGGTCTTCAAATTTTAAGGCCCTTGCCCTGCCCTGAGGCCTAGGTCCCCCAACCCTTGTCCCAACAGCCCACTTGCCCCCTATGCCAGATAGTGCATCCCTTCAAGACTAGGTCTCTACACCCACCCCAGACCTCTGTGAAGACTGCCTTCCCCCTAATCCCCGTTCAACCCCTGTTCCAGGTCAGTCTTACAGTCAAGTGACTCAGGTCACCAGCCCTGTCCTCCCTCCACAGAGGCCCAGAGGGAGGAGTTTGCTGGGCAGGGTGGTCCAAGGAAGCCCCCGGGTGCCCCACTGCACACTGACCTTTGCTACTTCACAGCTATGTGCCCAGGAAGCCTGCCCTTGCTCAGGACTTCTCCTTACATAAGGTAAACACACATTCTTGTTATTGAAGCCAGCCAGACTGAGAGATTCTGGATGTGCTACCTGAGATCCCCCACTCCTAGGAGAGCTGCATTCGAAGTTCTCATCGCCTCAGGAGACATAAAGTTTTCCTGGCGGCACACTGCACTGTAGGAGACTCCTGGCTTTCTTTCCTGTGGGGTTCCCCTGCCTGTCCCCCAGTTTTGGTGTCACTTGCTCTCCTCCCAGCCTCTGCTATTGCATTGTCTGCTGTGGTCACCTCCTTCCCATGACTTCCCCCATCAAGACCAGGACCAGATGATGTGTCAGATGGCTGGAAATGGTCTTATCATGGATCAGGAGATAATGAGGCCTCTTCAGCTCTGGATAAGACCAGGAGACTAATTCCCCTTTGAATGAGATGTCACTTCTTGACCAGGTGATGTTCACAGTCTTATTCCTCTCTCTGGTTCTATGTAGAATCCAAGTAATGTCATTTGCTTTTGCCAGGGTGTTCCAAACATAGTATAAAAACTACTGATCTTGTCCAACTCTTTGAAGGTTTATGGAGGAGAAAACTGGGACCTGGGAGGGAAAGAGACACCACTAGGATCCTGCCTGGGTCCTCATTTAGCTTTTGTCACCCGACACACTGCCACCAGCTGGAAGGTGCTCCATGTCTCCCCAATTTCATCCCGCAGGACATTCTATCTTGTTCCTTCCTGACTTTTCAGGATCCTGAGAAGCAAGTCACTTCGCACAAAATAAAGGCCATGGGCAAGGGTGTGGAGGGAAAGGCTGCAGTGCCTGCTGGGAGTGGGGACCAGACCTTTGACTGCTAGAGCTGACTGTCTGGGACAATGAAGGCTCAGACATCAGCCTAATTGCAGGCCTGTCATTATTCATTAGTTCTGTGGAGGGACTGGCAGGGATGGAAATGAAACAAGCATGAAGGGAACTGGGAAAGTGAGAAGGAGCTCAGCTAGGAGGGCCCTGGGAACACAGAGGAGCTGCCACGCTGATGAGGGCACCCTGCACCTTCATCCCCACCTCACTCCCCAGGACCCCAGCTGCCTCCTCAGTTCCCAGAGAATAGCCAGGCAAATGCCTGGTGTCCCAGTCTCCTTCCAGACTCATTTTCCTAGATGCTTTTCAGTGCCCCTGCAGCCACCACAGTTCATTCATTCAACAAATATGTATTAAATAGCTACTGCCTGCCCAGCATTGTCTTAGGTACTGGGGATAGAACAGTGATGGGGGTTCTGACCTTAAGTGGCATGGTCCGAGAAAGTCTGAGGAAGTGACATTTGAGCAGGGCCCTGAATAAAGTAGAGGGAGGTACAACATAATGGCAGGTGCAAAGGGCCTGGGGTGTGGCTGCAATGTGTTTGATGTGCTAAGGGAGACCAGGCTTGCAGCAGAATGAGCAAGGGGAGAAGGGAAGGGAATGAGGTCAGATTTGTACACAGGGGCAGATGGTGAGGCACAAGGTGGAGACAGGGAGACAAGCCAGCAACTGGGACAACTGTCCAGGAGTGTGGGAGAGGTGGCCTGGACTGGGGTGGTACAGTGACATGGTGAGAAGGGATCTTTCTCTCTTACAGTTTATATTTTACATATTCTGACCTCAGCTCCCACTACCTCCTTCAGTGAGGGCTCCCCACCCCAAAAACCATGCTGGACCAATCATTTCCCACTCTCTCAGGCCACACACCTTCCTCACCCGGCCCAGGCCTCACACACACGTGACCAGACACCATCATCAAAGCTGCCCAAACATCCTCAGGACGGGGTCCTGGCCTTGGAGCAAAGCTGTCTGCTCCCCTCCTCCCCTTTCACATATTTAATCAAAATGGCACTTTCAGAAAATAGCTAGAGAGCCTCTGTCAACATAGGGGCTAGCATTACAGAGGAAGACATCACCGTTCACACATGACAGTGAAGAGTAGGAGACAAATTATATGGTATTGAACCAGATGGTTGTAGGAAACAAATCACATCACTTTGGTACAATTATATAGATTTTTAAAGGAGTGAGCAGGAGACGGATTGTGTCAGGATTGCTGAGGTACCAATGGGCAGCCTCACCTGCAGGTGAGGGGAGCTGTAAACAAGCCCAACTTGTAGGTCCAGACCCCTTGTGTGTGCTTGTCCCCCAGTCAGATGCCAAGCTCCAAGCTACCCCCGCGTCCTGCATCTGTGTGCACAGCCCGTGCCATAGCCGATGCTCTTGCAGTGTCTGCTGAATAAATGGAGGAATAATGAACAGCTGATATCAAGATGATTCTGTTCAGCCCATCCTAGTCCCACTGCCCTCAGGTGTCTATTCGCTGCCTCTTAACGTGAGAGCTAACCAACCAATTGGTGAGGGAGAGGAAGCCTGGGGTCTGGAGCTGAAAAGGGGTCATTTTCACCCCTTCTAGGCAACACATTAGTATGCTTTAATAGTACAGTTTGGGTACTTTAGCCCTCCTATGGGAGGAGGGTCCTGAGGCCAATTGGAGCCCCAGCCCTTGGGCAAAAGTCCCAGTGGGACTCCTCTGTTGCATCACCAGTGATGACAGTAACTACAACATCACCAGGCTCTCCGGGGCATGTGATGCTGTCACAGACATTCTCTCATTTGGCCCTCACTGCATCCTGGAGGGAGACAATGTGATTGTCATTGTCATCCTCAAGATTCAGAGTCAAATGACTGCCCACAGTCCTGCAGGAAGTGACAGCCAAGATGAGCTCTGGTGTTCTGATCCCAAATTCTCAGTCCTCTGCATGGCACCCCTGAGCTCTCCTGGAACAGTGTGAAGTTCAGAGCAGGAGCGGGCCTCAAGGGCCACTTGCCGTGAGCCCCTCATCTCACGGGGGAGGCCAGGAAGGAAGAAGCAAATGGGGTTTCCTACTCTTGACATTTTGTTCCACCATCACCATTTTACTCTCCGGACTGTATTTCCTCTCCATCACAAAGACAGCTGTGGCAGTTTACAGCTGTTTACCAGCAGTCAGGTAGAAGGGGAACTTAAGTGGAATATAAACTAGTGAGTTAAATTCCCCTCTTCAAATGCCACCCGTATTCCCTCTACCTGAGAATTTCAATCAATGCTGGTAACTTCTTCCTGCTCTTTAATGGAATGTGCCAGACATGTTTCTTTGCCTGCCATTTGGGCTGTGCTGCTGCTGTGGCAGATGCTGTTAGAGGGGACAGGGATGTCCACATAGATGTGTATTACAATGCGTCACCTGAAGGAATGGCTGTCTTGAGCTTCAAGCTACAAAACAGCTTCATTTCCTGAGCCTGGGTATTAGACAAAGGCACCCACAGGGGGCCTGGTGGAGGCTGGCTGGGAGATGGAGGGTGGGGTTCTGTCCTTCGGGACACTTTTTAGGACTCAAGGAAACAGTGGTGTGAGAGAGGAAAGGTAGGAGAAGGAAGACAGATTCCCTCCTAGCATACACACACACAAAAAAAATAGGTGAAGCTCATATCCACGCAAACTGCCTGCGCACCATCCTCTGATAACAAGGGCTGGAACTTGGCCCTCAATATTTTATAACACAAATGGCCCTGGGCGGGGAGTTCCCGGTTTCTGGTTCTGGTTCCACAATTTCTTAGCCATCTTAGGCAGGTCTCTTTTCTGTGGCTCCATTTCCTTTCTCTGTAAAATAGCTTCCCTACCTATGTTATGGGGGATATGAAAGGTTTATGAAAATTGCCAAGTGCTATACAATTGTGAGCTACAAATATATTGGGGGTAAGGGGGAGGAGGCCATTGAGAGATTTCCCTCCAGACTGCACAGACTCTAGGGTCGGTCTCCAGGCCCGGTGGGACAAGAGGGGCCAAGGCCATGTCTACCTTGAAAGAAGGGCTTGGCTGGGCAGCCATCCCAGAAGTGACCTCTGGGAGGCAGCAGAGGAGGTGCTGTGGAGCGCGAGGCCCTGCAGCCCCAGGTTGCTCCCGCCCGGCCCTGGGAGAAGGAGGGGATGGAAGGTGAATGGAGCGTTTTACAGAGAGGAAAGTCAGGGCCAGGTTTCACAGGGCCCACGGGCCACGTGTTGGTCACCACCACCAACCTGTGTCCTGCTCCCTTCCCTTCCCCCAGGGCATCGGCCTCTTTCTTTCCTTCCTCCCTGGGCCTGGAATCATGATCCTTCCAAGTTCTCCCTCAGCACCTGTTTCCCTCCTCAGAATGGGCTTTTCTTGAGGGTCAAGATATGCTTTCAAGCCCCTCTTCTCAAGGGCACTAGAAACTGCCTTACTTAAGGCACAAGGAAAAACAAGGCAAAGGTCATTATTAAGCACCTACTATGTGCAAGGCATAGTGCCAGTTGATTTATATGCACTGATCTCAGTTACTCCCCATAGTAGCCAGTCGAAGTAGGGTAGCCCATTTCACAGATGAGGAAATGGAGGCACAGAGAGATTCAATAGCTTTTACGAGATCACACAGGTGGTAAAGCGACAGAGCAGGGACTCAGACTTGCAGCTGTCTGACCCCGACATCCATGTTCTTTCCGCCGTGCTAACCACCTAAACACGTGAGGACAGATAAGGAGGCCGGCTCCACTCGACTGGGCACCGACAGACACAGAATGGTGATAGAACCTGGACGTGGAGAGTGTTCTCGCTGCTCTCTTCCTCCATGCTGGATCTCTCTGCAGCCAGCTTCCTGAGGCCAGTCTGCTCTTTGCTAAGAGTCCTATGCTTTTGTGGTTGTTTTGCTTCTGCCTTTGTTGGGAGTCCTTGGCGAGCCATCCCCAAGATAGCTCTCCACTTATCTCTTCTGTCCTGGTCCACGCTTGCTCCCTTACCTCTTAGCAAGCCTATGCTCCTCCAGGCTTTTTTCCACTAGTGAAATTATTTTTCTATCTTCATTCGAAATGTGACATTAGAGCTCCAATCTTGTGCTGGGTGCAGGGCGAGGAGCTAGGACCATACTGGTCACCACTTAGTGAGCACTTGCTACTGGACAGTATCCATGTTTGCTGACTGTCAGCATACAGTATTTCATTTAACCCTCTCCAGATTCTTAGGGTAGATATTAATGTCTGTGTTTGATAGACAGGGTAACTGAAGCCCAGAGTCACCCAGTAAGCTGTTCAGTGTCACACAGATAGCTGTCACACAGATAGCTAGTTCTCAACATCAGCTCTGTGTGGTTCCAAAACCTGTAGCATTAACCCCACCCACAGGGTACAGTCAGGAAAACACCCTATTCCCCGTTCTCTCCACTCTGGATGCCTGATTCTTAGTATAATTTAATACAGATTCTTAATATAATTTAGTATATCAAATACCTGTCACTGGGACTGTGCTGGGGTAGAAGAGAAATATGTAATATGTCCTCAAGGATCCTCAGTGCATTTGAAAAGATATGATACATGAATTGTGCTCCATGACCTCCCTGGGGTCCTGGGACATTCTTCTGGTGCATCTGCTCCCCCCTCCCCAAGTTCCCTTCCATCGCCTGTAAATGTTGATGCTCTGCAGGACTCCATCTTCAGCCTGCCTCTCTTCTCACCCTACATCAGGGCTTTCAAATTTGAATCACTGCAGGGAGCATGCAGAAATTCACACAGCAGGGTAAGTGTTAAACAACAGCTGCTTATACAACCACCAAGCAAAACCTCTGCCTGGCGGCTGGCCTTGAACCATACCCAGCCAGCAAAATGCCCAAACAAAACAGATCGCTTTGGCAATTGGAGCAATGCTCACAGCTGCAGGGTTGTCCCTCTTGTTCATGTTTCTGTTTTCTCAGGACAATTTCATCTGTCTCGAGTGTTTATCTACTTCCTCTGTGTTGGTAACTCCCAAATCTGCTTTCAGGCTCTGTGCATGTGAGGGTCTACTGACATCTCCAGCTGCTCCCCAGACCCAAGCTGGCCACACTTAAACGTACCACCCCCCCCCTTTCTCTGCATCGTCCTACCTGTATTTATATTCTCTCCCACAACCCTCCACCTCCACTTACCCAGTTACCCAAGCCAGAATCCTGGGGTCTCACTGGGTTGCCCCTTCTCCCCGTACATCTAATGACCACATTCTCCTGGCTGACACCCTTCCCTCCTCTCCAACCCTCCTCTAGCCCTAGCTCAGGCTATTGCCCTCGTGCCCTGGAATATTGCCTAGCCTCCCACTCCCCTCCATCCATCCTCCTCGTCTCAGCCTGCATCATTGACCAAAAATACAAAACTAGGGTTACTTCCAGCTTCAAACTCATGTCTTATAGGAAAAGACACAAGCTCCTCAGTTTGGCACTCAGGGCCCTCCCCAGAGTGGCAGCACATATCTGGAGCCACCCCTGGTTTTTACTTCATCCTCTGGGTGCAATAGTTTGTTTGTATTTGTCCTGCATACAGAGTGTCAAATAGAGAGTGTCTAGTGTACTCTGATGTTGCCTCTGCCTGGAAAACCCTCCTTTCTCACCCACTCACACCCTGCATTTCCCTGAGCAACTGCTGCATATGCTGAAGTCATACATTGGTGCCATCTCCTTTGAGAATCCTTTCCTGACAACCCCTGAGTCTGGACCAAGCACCCCTCCTTGCAGGCTCCCACAATCCGGTACCATGAACTGGAGGGCGACCCCATTTGGCAGATGCTGGAGTTAACTATGCAACATCTGTTACCTCTTCCCTGATTTTATTCAGCCCTGAGGAAGGTGGTTGTATTAATAGTTAACATTACAGTGAACCAAGGACTGTGCCCTGCACCTTACATACATTAACACATTTTATCCTTACATCAACCTGTGACATTATCACCATTTTACAGATGGGAAAACTGAGGAACAGAGAGGTTAAGCTCTTGCTTAAGGTTATTAACTTAAAAGTGGTAGAGTCAGGTTTTGAACTTGGAGCACATGTTTCCAGAGTCTGTGCTCTTACCAGAGATGCAATGCTGCTTTCTCCATGAACAGCGCATCACAATGGGCCCAGGGCAGCCAGCTGTGGCATCCCATTCTGGGTTGCCTGTGATCAGTCTAGGAACAGGCATGTGACCCAGGTATGGTCAATGGGATATAAAAAGAAGTCAGCTGGGCACTTCTAAAAAAGATATTCTTTCCTGGTGAAAAGAGAGAAGTGAAGGTTTCTTCTGCCTTTGGAAGTTAGGATGCTGTCAGGGGCTGGGTAGCCATCTCGTCATCTGAGGGGAACATCACTGACACATCAAGGACAGCAGAGCAGGAGACGCCAACAGTCTGGTTTGGATAGCACTGCTGAGCCGTTGAGCCCGCAGCCCCTCGAGACCCCATCTCAGGACTCCTTTCCTAGTTGATGAGATAATGAGCGTCTGTATTGTCACTATTAGGTGAGTATCCTGTTACCTGCAGCCTACCCCATATACTACAACACCTAGAACAGTACCCAGCATATAGTAGGCCCTTCATAAAGTGTTATTAATGAATGAAATGCAAAGACAGTGAGAGCATATGTGGGAAAACAGGAGAAATTCAAAGCACTACACAAATAGGAAGGAAGATGAATTTCCCTGAGCCTCAGTTTTCTCACTGAGGGCTGGGCTCAGTGGGCTCCATTGGGATCCCACTTCCTCCATGTCAAGTATGAGAAAAGATGAAGTCTCAGGCGTGGGGGTGACAATGAACATTGTGGGAGAGGAGACCCTGGGGCTCCCTCTCACCCGTTCTCTGCTTATCCTCGGCAAGCTGACAGAGTCTCTCAGAGGGCCACAGATTCTGTGGAAAGATTCAAAGAAACACAACTAAACAAGAGAGAGAATGGTAAGGAATTCACCCAGGGGCCAGTCCCTTAAACAAAGAGAACTGCAAAGACCTCTTTTCTCTCGGCCTTTGATTTAAGTCAATAAAATCAGGAAGCATCTGAATGACTCTTTGTTCACTGTGGAGTCCTGAGGGCTGCCTAAATGCCTCCCATTTATCCACCACAGGCAGCTGCTCTAACTCAGCAGGCACCAGGCACAGGCCTTGCTCTCCCTGTCAGGTCAGCCACTCAGATGATGCCACGGGGATCTCTCATTGGTCTCAGAGGAGTTGGCATGGGATCTAATGCACCTGACGTTTCAGATCAGCCCTTGGCCAAGTAACAAGGTCTTCTGAGATTTGTCTCTGAGGCCCTCCTGCCTGTCCCCTGGCCACCCCTAATCCTTTGTGGATTCCTATTTGAAATGGTACACTAGTTCAATGTTCTCTCCAATTTTCCCCGTCAAAAGTCTGCACTCTGCACTCAGAAATGTTCTAACATTAATCAATTGCATGTTAGTGAACTGAAGTCTTTCTCAGGGCTATTTGCTAACTGAATCTCATCTCCCTTAAGATGTCTTTGATGTGTTCATCTCTTATATTATTTAACTTTCCACCTGTTTTCTAGCTCCCCAACTAGACTATAAGTCCCTCAAAGACAGAGTTCACATCTTCCACCCACACTTAGGATTCAATTACTCATCTGTTCATTTATTCGACAAAGAGCTATTGAGCACATTCTAGGTACTGGGCTCTGTGCTAGGTCTCGGCTTTCAAAAATAAATAAGACACAGTTCCTGCTTTCAAGATCTTACAGTCTATTTGGGGGAGACAAACTGTAGAAGCAGATAGGTCTCCACGGACATCAGGAGTTCCTCTTCCTTAATGATACACCCAACCCCGCCAGCCTTTATCTGAGCTAGTCTAAGTCTATTTCTTACAATCAAGAGAAACAAATTACAACATTCTCTAAGGCAAGAAGTGCTTTAACTGACTCTTAAAGGATAGACCTAAGGGAAATGAGGGCAGGGCAGGATGCTGCTGGCAGAGGGCACAGCACGAGCAACAGCAGAGGCCAAGAACAGCTTGTCACGGCAATGCCAAACACATGCGCATTCACTGCTATTTTCAACCCCTCACTGTGGAATGGAAGGCTTTGTCCACAGTAAAGCAATCCCAAATATCAAAAGGCTGGTAGAGGAGGTATTTGGGGACATGTGTAGGGAGGAAAGTCCTTTCCCCGAGCCTGCAAAATTGCACTAGTGAGCAGCTGTCTGCAAAGACAGCTTAAAACCAGTCCTGCTGATTCATAGTCCTTGGCCTCCTTTGGTGGCCAAGGATGCACTAGCCAGAGGGAGCAGCCAAATTGCAGCAGCCAAAGTCCTGGGAAGGAGAAAAAGTCCTCAGAATGGGGAGTGGCTAAACTGAAAGGGACTCTAAGAAATCATCCCATCCAGCTGAGTCTTGAGGGCCTCACACCAAGATTGGAGGAATGTGGAACCAGAACCCAGACCTCCATCCCCCAAGAAATACCATTTCCCCTGCAATTTTGTACTTCACAAAAGAGGAATACAGATTCCCAAAGCTTGGAGGGCAGGAGGAGTTAGGGGAGTATTACTATGATAGAAAGCTAGTTTTGATCTACTCTTTAGCTTCCCAGAAAAGGCTGGCTCTAGCATACAGAGCCAAATGACACATGCTCTAAAAAAATCCCTAGCATCCAAACAAGGCAATGTAATCTGCTTTCCCCTGCCAGGGCTCCACTGGGCTGCCAACTAGCCCTTCATCTCCCAAGCCCTACTTCTAGGGAGCCCACAGTTTGATAAAAGGCTGGTAAGATTCCACTTAATTCCACAGAAATTAATTGACCTGCTGTGTTCAAGGCCCTGTCATTGGAGAAGCTTAAAGAGCTCAGAATTTTTTACTTGGGACCCATCCCAACCATCTAACGCCAAGGGATCAGATGTGGTTAGCAAGAACACCCTTGCCCTGTAAGGACATTTGCCCCAAGCTCTGGCCTCCATCCAGCCCGGGGGATCGTCTTTCCACGACCTAATGTGGCACCCTGCTTGCCTCTCATCTGTCAGGAGCCACAGACCTAATTAGCTTTTTAAAAAGTGGTCCCCCTGTGCTTACCTTTGGCTTTAAAGGTGGCTACTTACTGGCAAAACATGCCCAATGCAAGGTCAATGCTCATTGCTGAACCCTAGCACCTAGGACAGTGCCTGGCACATAGTTGTTCAATAAATGCTTGTTGAATGAGTGGAAGAATTGTTGCCTGCCTTCACACTAAAGCCTTGTTGTTTATCATTGTACCCTCTTTGTTTACAGCAGTCTGGCATATGGTAGGCACTCAATAAGTATTTGTTGAATGGATGGACAAACATGCAGATACTGACTTTTTGACAAATAATTTTTCTTATAGTGTTTCCACTGTACATTCAACTAATTATTGAGCTTCTTCCACATGTCAAGCCCTGGGCCACACTTGGAAATCCAAGCCTAAGACAGAGGTCCTGCCTCTACATACCCACAGTCTAGTGGAAGAGATAAACATATAAACAGAGTAGAAGCCCTCCAATCTGGCAGGACATGGACTCACAATATGTCAAAATATTGAAAAGATCAAAGTGGAGAATCAAAAAATCATACCATCTAGATGCCTTCCACCTACCCCTGATCCGCTCTCCTCCACTCCCCATCCGCTCTCTACCCTGGGGGTTTCACCTGCATAGACTGTGTCAATGGCTCCTTTTTCTTCTGCCTTCCTATTGGGCTTGGCCAATGGTAGACACTGGCAGGAGATGGCAGGGAGAGAGAGTGAGAGGTCAGGGTATTTGTTTCCCTGGCTCCTCCCTGCAGTGCCTTGGCACACTGGCTGCCTCCCCCAACCCAGAGTTCAGTTGCTGTCAGGAGCCCTTCTGTGTCCCCCTAACTTGAGGCCCTAATCCCTTGTTATTTCCCTAATTTCTACCCATGGTTTTATAAACAATCCTTTTATTACACTCTTCAAAGAATCTAACTTGAGCATGTGAGTTTTTTTCCTTCTGGGATCCTACTGACACCCATCCCTTAAATGTTTTCTAACTTAGGATGTACAAATATACTAATTCTCCTGTTACTTGGAAGGCTGAAGGCTCTTCTATGAGTGTGGGTCTGCTAGCTGAAGTTCCATGTCACTTTTCATTCGTAAGCAACATTCGTAACGTATAGATTATGATTTGCCTGTTTCTTTTTCTTTAAATTGGAGTGAGAATTTAAGGACACTTGTTATAGCAATCGAAGTTCAGAATTCTTTGAGATTTTTACAGTTTGTTTTCTAATTTTTTACAGCTGTTTCTAATTTTCCAGCAGTTTGTTTTCACGACTCACATTTAGGGAGTCTTTTTTCCCCATCTTAGTACTTACTTATTTATTCATTCATTTTTGATCAACATACAGTCATCAAGTCCTGCTCTGTCTCGGGCCTTGGACTGGAATGTGAGACACAAAGATGGCACCACATGGTCTCTGCCCTCAAGTTCAGTCTTGCACAGATTGTCAGCTTTGCACAGATGTCAGCTTGCTCAAACCCCTTCATGCATCAGCTTTTTGTGTGTATTTCTGAAGCATTTAACTTAAACTCTCACTCTTCCCAACTTGTATTCCATTGGTCCTTGTCAAACTTAACTAGATCATGTAACAAGTAGAACTAGCCTAGGCAGGTCTGGGAGCCAACATAACCAGCTCCTGGTAAATGTATAACTCAATAGATGAGAGCAGAACTGATAGCTAGAGAGGAACCTACCAGCCTCAAGTGTTCAGCGGCCCTCAGGCATTGGTTAGTATGCATGGCAGAGTGAGTACGGAGCTTGCCTTTATCCAGCAGTTTGGGGTTAAGCAAACGCTATGGTCAGACTGTGTCCCCCTAAAACTCATATGTTAAAATCCTAACCCCCAAAGTGATAGTTTTAGTAGATGGGGCTTTGGGGTGACTATGTCATGAGGGCAGAATCCTCATGAATGAGATTCGTGCCCTCATAAAAGAGGCTCAAGAGAGTCCCCTTCCACATGTGAGAACACAGCAAAAAGGCACCATCTTTAAGCCAGAAAGTGGGCCCTCACCAGACACAGAATCTGCTGCCATCTTGATCTTGGACTTTTCAGCCTATGGAACTGTGAGAAATTTCTGTTGTTTATAAGCCATCCCATCTATGGTATTTTGTTATAGCTGCCCAAATGGAATAATATAGTAGAGGTTAGTTGAGAGAAATAGCACTATAATTAATGTGCAGAATGAAAGGCAGTCTATTATATGTCACATACAAGTATTAAACAAAATGTACGGGAGGCCATTGTTTTAGACTGAGTTCCTGCAATAGGCCCCAACAGACCAGACCAAACCCAAATGGAGTCACTCATGCTCGGTGCCCCATAATCAAATTGCCCTTTAAAATAGGCCAGTTTTTCAAAATGTAGGAGATTCACAGCAACCAACCAGTATACCTGAGCTGGCATAAGGAAGTCCCCTCTGTTTTAACAATACAAGGAAAGTAAATTTGAAACAACCAATTTGCTTTTTGTTCCTTGTTTCTAGTTTCTTTAGCCTTTTCTGCCTATAAAGGCAACACCCTCTGCTCAGCCTGTTGGTGCACCTACAACAAGTCTATTTTCTAGATGGGATGCTGCTCAATACATGAATCACTAATAAAGCCAATTTGACCTTTAAACTCAATTCGTTGAAATTTTGTCTTTTGACACAAGGTCATAGTGTCAAGATTTGGAAAAGAAGGCTCCTCAAAGAAGGTGACATGTCAGTCGATGGTAAAAGATGAGCAGGAGTTTGGCAGACAGGAGGAGGACAGTGAGGAGGAGATTCCAAGCTTAGGGAAGAGCGAACACAAAGGCCCTGAGTGTGAAAAGGCCTGCAGATGATGTGCACACCTATGACCCATGTGTAAGCACATGAGTCCCAGGACACCCCAGGACGAAATCTTCATAGTGGACCTGTTTGAATGGGGCAGGGGGAGGGGAAGCAATTAGAAGCAATAGCAGGAAAATGTCTTTTTAAATGAGGTATAATTATTTATTGGAATATTATATAGTAGTGAAAAATGAATGAATTATAGATACATGCAATATCATGGGTGAATCTTAAGAATATAAAGTTGATTAAGAAAATAGCAGAATTCATATAGTACTACTCCGCTTATTAAAAGTATAAAATTATGCAATTGAATGAATTTTGTGTGGTGGATACAATAAAAATGGCAAACATTGAGAAAACTAGTTGGCTAGAGCAGAGAAGGGCAGTGAGAGTGGAGGACATGGCATCAGAAGGGTGATAGGACAGGAGTTAGTGCCCGTTGGCCATCCCAGGCCCTGGGGTTTACTCTGAGTGGCACAGGGAGCTGTTGAAAGGTTGTAAGCAGAGGAATGACCTGATGCAGCCAATGTTTTTAAAGTCTGTATGTATTTCTAAATTATGTCCACATACTATGAAACAAATATATTGTCTACGTGATAAAACATACAAAAAATTAGAAATATCACATGCTAATGTCCTAAGCCATAAAACATTCTCAGGGTGAAATTCTTTGTTAATGTCAGTGAATACACATGTATATTTCAGGTAGCCTTCTTGATAATTCCACAATGTGGAAGCTGGCCTCAGCACCACTGTTTTAATCTCACCACATGGCTGACCACGTGGTGAGTTTGTTCTGGAAATAGGAAAATGTCAGCTCAGCGATTTCTCAGTGTCTGCTTAGGTTTGTGTGACAGGTATTATCTTCAATCTGTGATTTATTTGCAGGGATATCTTTAAGCTCTTTGCCCTTTTGTGGGGGTTAGTTTAGTTAACATTTGATAAAATAATCTGCAAATTGTATTCGACACCTGTGTAACAGCAACACGCACAGCTGAATGCAAACACCTCAGGCATACTCCCCCAGACCCCTCCCCTATTTAGAGTCTCTGATGACTCCGTGGAACATAATGTGAAATCCTCAAGACGGGATGGTTCTAAGGTACCTACAGGCCTGTGAACATTGGTTCTGCAGGAGAAAGGTACATGCAGACAATGCCTTGGTCAGAACAATGGGTGCAGAATCCTGGGCTTTGAATAGGGGTGGTCTAGAGCTGCTGTCCAACATGGGGATCACCAGCCACATATGCTATTGAGCCCTTGATATGGCCGTTCCACATGGAGATGAGCTGTAAATGTAAAACACATACTGGATTTCAAAGACTTAGTAAAAAAAAAAAAAAAAAAAAAAGTAAAATATCCTATTAATTTTTTATAAAAAGTGCATGTTGAAATAATATTTTTTGCAATATTGATCTTTTTATACTTTGGGGTCAAATTTACTGTATTATTAACACTAATTTTACCAGTTTCTATTTTTTTCCTTTTTTTCCCTTTTATCTGTTTAATGTGATGACTAGAAAATTTTAAATTATATATATATGGTTTGCATTTGTGGCTCACCTTACATTTCCATTGGACAGCACTGGTCTAGAGGAAAACCAGTTCTCAAGTTATCGAAAAGTCCACATTTATCAGCATCACCACCACTTCTTGTTCCAATTGATCTTGCACATGTTCTCAAGAAAATCCCTATCGGGTGAAGAACCCCGTGTTAAATGCATTTATGGCACATCATGAAGGGCCCACTGATGGTGCCCTGTGATTCAGGAAGGCGATGAGTTCTATTCCCAGGTCTGCCATCCACTTGCCAAGTAAACTCAGGAACATCGCTGGCATGTTGCTTTACTCCCTCGTCTGTACTCTCCTGTCTTTCTGGCTCTGGGTGCCTCCTTCAAGAAGTATTTGCATTTTTAAAAGAATCTATTGAAGGCAATGCTTAATCCAAATTAAGAAATGCCACATGGCAAGAATTCAGGCCCCAGTGGAGGAAGAGCTTTGGAGGGGAAGAGGTACTCTTGGATCCCTTCAGATCACAGCTCTGATTCTGTGTGAACTTGATAAATCCTGTAAACATACAGGAGATCACAGGACAGGCTGACCCTGATGAGAAGTGGTAGACTGGCACAGAGTTCCCCGGTGGGTCTGCATTTGCCTTCATTGGTACCATCAAGCACATGCTGTTGATTTAAGCTGCTTGGACAGGCCGTTTCATGATCATATTCTCGTCTGGCACATACACACACACTTCTATAAGTGCACACACCCACATGCACACTCGCCATGACCACCTATGCCAGCACTCACAAATATTTGCCCACATTTTTCTCAAGACTCATGGGCAGCAGAGCACACTTAAGACAGCAGCTCCCCAATCCAAGAGGAAAGTATCACTCACCTAGAGAGACAAAAGAACAGAAAGAGGTCACCTGAGGTCTCAGGAAGTAGGTGGCATGCTTCCAGGTCATGCACAGAGCCCTGGTTCAAGGCCAACAAAACAGAGCAGCAGAGGCTGCCAGGCACCCAGAGGTAAACCAATAATGAGCTGGCAGGCTCCCAGAGAAGTGGCAAAGCTAATTGCAAACCTTAGCCAGACAATGGTAGGCAATTAGGGCAAAATGGAGAGTCCCAGGAGGGAAAACCTATAGTTATCACAAAGGGCGTGGCTCTGAAAAGTGAGGGGGAAAGGCACTTAAGAGGAAAGGAAAGATTCTCCATAAACTGTAGGAGCTGTAAAAGGAAATCATAATGCAGAAGGGAGGGGATGCCCACATTTGTGCATCCCCTTGGTTTGATACCATGCAGACAGCCAGATCATCTACAATGCTTTGAAGACAGGGAAATAAACTAAAAGGAAGTACCCCTTATATCCCCTTTCTGTCAATCTGAGTTTTGTCTAACTCCAAATTCCACCTCCTCCAAAAAGCCTTCCTTCCTGAACACCTGCAGTCCCCAATGGTCTTGTGAGTTTTGAAAGCAATTTATAGCAGATATTCAGGGCCAGAGTCTAGGCAAAGAAATCAATTGAACAATCTGTGCAAAAAAAGCAACTTAATTTAAAATTATTTCTTTTTTATTGAAAAAGAAAACATTCAACTCACTTTCTTTTAAATTAAAAACAGGAAGCATCTAATTTTGTGAAATTAATGCTAAACAGAATATATGTCCATTAAAAGGTGGGAGAATGAGAAAAATGGAAATAAAGAAAGTAAAGAGATTAAAGAAAATAAATAAATGGGAAAGGAGAGTGAGAGAAATGCTGAAAGAGAGAAGAGTAGGAAGAGAGAAATATTTATGTGAATGAAGAGCTAGAGAAGAAGGGAATGTCGGAGGACCTAACCTTCTTGTACACTAAGAATGTCACTTTTAAAATACGTATTCTGCCATGGAGTGTTCTAAAAATGTCCATCAGGTCAAGTTGGTTACCCTTGCTGATTTTATATCTAGTTGTATCAACCACTGAGAGAGGACTGTTGAAGTCTCCAACTATAATCATGTGTTTTCTAGTTTGTCTTTTAATTCTATCAGTTTTTGCTTCATGTTGTTGTCAGATGCATATACACTTAGAATTGCTATGTCTTCTGGTGAATTGACCCTTTTATTATTTTGTAATATTCATCTTCTCCCTGGTAACTTTCCTTGTTCTGAAGTCTACTTTGTCAGATATTAATCTAACCACTGCAACTATCTTTTTTTTAAAATTGTGGTAAAATACACATAACATAAAACTTATCATCCTAACCATTTTTAAGTGTTCAGTAGTGTTAAGTTTATTCACATTGTTGTGCAACCAATTTCCAGAACTTTTTCATCTTGCAAAACTGAAATTCTATACCCATTAAACAACATCTCATTCATTTTTTTCTCCCCCAGCTCCTGTTAACCACCATTATACTTTATGCTTCTATAAATTTATCTACTCTAGATACCTTATATAAGAGGAATCACACAATATTTGTCTTTCTGTGATGGGCTGGTTTTGGGCTAATTTCACTTAACATAATGGTCTCAAGGTTCACCATGTTGTAGCAAGTGTCAGAATTTACTTCTTTTTTGAGGCTGAATAATACCCCATTGTATGGATATACCCAATTTAGTTTATCCATCATTTATTGGTGGACATTTGGGCTGCTTCCATTTCTTAGCAATTTGGATAATGCTGCTGTGAACATGCATGTACAAATACTTCTTTGGGACCTTACTTTCGATCCTTTTGGATAAGTACCCAGAAGTGGAATTACTGAATCATATAATTATCTTTTTAATTTTTTTGAGGAACTACAAAACTGTTTTTCATAATGGCTGTACCATTTTACATCACTTCAGATATTACTGTTTGAATGATATATCTTTTCCACCATTTACTTTTAACCTAAACCTATTTGTGTCTTTATATTCAAACTGTGACTCTTGTAGACAACATATAGTTGGGATGTTGTTGTTTTATTGTTGTTATTATCCAATCTGACAATCTCTGACTTTTAGTTGGTGAGTTTGGATCATTTACATTTAATGTAATCCATCTGACATGATTGAATTTAGGCCTATTGTTTTATTAGATTTTTGTTCCCCTCTGTATTTTTTCCTCTGTTTTCCTTTTTCTGCCTTTCTCTCTCTCTTTTTTTTTTTTTTTTGCATTATGTGAATATTTTTAGTATTACTTTTTAATTTACCTATTAGCTTTTTAGCTATATCGCTTTGTTATTTCTTAATGGTTTTTCTAGAGAGTATAATATACACATACAATTTTTTATAGTCCACTTAGAGTTAATAGTTTACCATTTCAAGCAAAATATACAAGCAAGAAATGTCTATTTTAAATTGATATCTGAGTGTAAAAAACAAATAATGTACACATTATTTGCTTAATATTTATGTGGCAAATATAGATGTGGAATTGTTTGAACATACATGTAGACTTCTGGAAGGCCACAAAAGAAACCCATAGTAGTGACTGGCTCCAGGAACCAAAAGGGTAGAAGGGAAGACAGGGATGGGAAGAGAGTTACTTCTCATGGTAAATCTCTTTGTAACCTTATTATTTTTTACCAAGTTTATTACCTTTGCAAAAAATAATTTATAAAAATGTTTACCATTTATTATCTAAAACGTCCCTTGAATTATTAACAGTGACATAATAATGGTTAAAGATTTTATCTAAGCTCAAATTCTTAAAAATTTAGGAGCTCTACTTTTAAAAGGATAATCTAAAGCAATGGAAATTATACATCAGTGACCAAAGCAAACTCTCTCAAACAGTAAGGCGATGTTAAATTAAAGGTCCCCAGATTTCTTTACAGGGTCACCTCGCATTTTTCTCACTGCAGTGGATGCCACAATATCCAACCTCCAGTGACCGGTCTTAGCAAATCAGGGCTATCCCATTCCACTTCCCAGTGATTGGTTTACAGGTGAGCATGGGGTCTAGTTCTGGCCGAAGAAACCTGAGATAAGTTCCCCTGGCACCCTTCTGAGAAAGTTTCCTTACTCTTAAGACAAAGACCCCATTAAAGAGAGCCCCACTTCTACCTCTGAATATCACTGTGTGAGGATGTGAGGCCTGAAACTGCTGCAAAGATGTGGAGGCAGAATCCCACCACCTGCTATCTTCTTGTTACGAGACAAGAAGAATTAATACTTTCCCTCTTTGAGGTTTAAGAGTTTTCTGTTAATTGAAGCTGGTGATTTTCTAACTGATTCCTTCATTTATTCATTATCCACAGAGGCCTTTCTACATCATGCATGAGCTGAGCTAGTCACCAGGGACACAGCAGTGAGACAGGCACAAATCCTCCCCACCTTCAAGGAACCTGTAGTCATGCATCCCTCGGTCTGCCACACCCTCTGTTTGTACTTGTTTCTCATGATCCTTACTCATCCTTTATGGCTCACCTCTATAATATACACACCTACTTTTTTACCTGCTCTGCGAATCTGCTGTTATTGACATCTCTTCCTCAATGCCACATCAAGCCCCCTGTCCCTTTGTTATAGCTCTTTTCAGACTGTGCTACAATTGCCTCCTTATTAGCCTGCAGCTTACTAACAGTTGGCCAGGCAGCTGTAAGCTAACTACCCTGAAAGCAAGGAGCATGTGAAGGCAAGTTCAAACGGGGAGAAGGCATTAGCTATTGTTTAGAGGCCAGAGCAGAGGAAGCAGGCAGGGCCTGAACTACAAATCAGGGAAGGAAAGGACACCAGAAGAGGAAGGAGGACCTTAGAGGTAAAGGACCAAACCCCTGCCCCTTTACAGGTGGGCCCTTCCTTCAAGCCCCAAACTCCTTGAGTTCTTCTCCCAGAGGTCATGGCACAACCAGGAAACTACCCAACAGAAATGTGAAGCTTACATCTGTTTAGCTAATTGGACCTTCTTCCCCTTCTTTTTATAATTATGGGTCTAATTATGTAAATTATTATTTTCTTCCACCAGACCTCTGCACCCCCATCCCCTTCCTCCTTGATCTTCAGATGCAGCTCACCATGTTTCTGGCCCTGCCTCCTCCTTTGTGACCCATCCTTTTTAGACAGTCCATTGGTAATCAGTTTCCCTGGTTGCTTCCTGTCAATGGGTTTTCTGAAAAGCCCTTTTTAATAATTCTTTCAACTCTAAGTTCTAAGGCAGGTGGGCCAACATAGACCAGCCCAAGTTGAGGAGCAGCTGGAACAGGTACCTTCCCAAATGATGCAAAGAAGTAAATTCGTCACAGTTATTAATTGCAGACAACAGAATCAAGTCTAGCTGGTTTAAACACCGGGGTGTTTATTAAGGGATATAAACAGTGGAGAAGGCTGAAGAAACAGATCTAAAGCAGTAGTTCTCAACTCTTGTTGCACATTAGAATTGCCTAGAGAGCTTTAAAAATATAATTTCCATGTCTAAGCCTCACTCATACCAATGAAATCAGTATTTGTTAGTATTTTTTAAAGCCCCAGATAATTCTGATCTATAAACAAGATTCAGAACTTTTACTTTAAGCCAGTAGGTCTCAATCTTGGTTGCATATAAGAATCACCCAGAGGGTTTCTTTAAAGTGCTGATGCTTGGGCTCTACCCCCAGAGATTATGATTTAACCAGCCTCGGGTGTGGACTTATCTAGAGCATTCAAAGCTTCCCAGATGATTCCAATTGTAGCCTTAGCTGAGATTCACTATAGTCCAGGCCAGTACTTCTCAATCTTGAATAATATGAATCAACTGGGGACTTCTAAAATGCAGCTGATTTATCAGGACTAGGTTGGGGCCTGGGATTCTGCTCCTGATCTGAGGACCACGATTTGGGGAGCTTGGCACTAAATCAAACTTCCATGATTATCTCCCAAATCTGCATCACAGAATTGGGTCACCTAAGAAGCTTCTGCATCCCCCTCTGTATTGCTAGGGCAATTGTTAGAATCCTGCTGTCATAGCCAATTGTATTGCTAAGGCTGGGGCTAAAGCTAGGGCTAGGGCCCTGCCCCAGACCCTTCAAACCCATTGTACAGACTGGGTCACAAACACCTCATATAAAGGCTGAGTCACCAGACCCCTCACACATGTCCACAAGCTAGGTAGTTGGGAAAGATCCTGGGAGCTTCGGCAGACAACACGAGCTCCGCCCTCAGCTTCCTCAACAGCAGCTACAGCTGCAGTGGTGGTCTCTCAGGGCATCCCGGGGGCCCTGGCAGCAACAGCCTCCAGCAACAGTAGCAGTCTCCCTGGGGGCCCCCCAGGGGTGCCCAGGGGGCAGGGGAGTCCCTCTGATCAGAGCCTTTATATTCATCCTTTATAGCAAGTCTGATAATCCAAGACACCTGGGCACATATGCGCAATTGCGTAAGACAATAACCAAGGAACACCTGGGCACACATGCATATTTACATCAAATGCTAAGCAAGACTCTGAACCCCCAAGGGACCCTCACCATTTATCTTCACTTTCCCTACACCCTCAGTGGGAAGCTTCAATATCTGACATCTGCCCCCACCACTGTCAGCAGCAGAACCAGTCACTCCTGCCATGGTGCTCACTGGCAAAATGAATATCCACACTCCATCTCTCTGCTCAGTGACTCAGTTCCAAATCCAAATCTTACCTGAGCGCAGCTGCTTGGTAGATCCTAAATCATACCCTGAATCTACCTGCAAGGGTGCCTGGGAAATGTAATTTTTAGCTTTTTCAGACTCAGCACACTAGAGACGGGTTGAAACAAGTGCTGAACCAATTAGCAGTAACCACTATAGTGCCAGAAAAATTACTCTATTTACCTTAGTGAGCCCTGAAATTCCATCATTTGAAAATAATTTCTCAAGATTAAGCATTGTTGACAAATGCACAAATGTACAAGCACTGTTGACAAATGCCACCAAAGGATTAGCAAAGGATTAGAAACAACCCTAGAAGACTGGTTAAATAATCATGGTGAGGGCCAGCCTGTAGCTCACTTGGGAGAGTGTGGTGCTGATAACACCAAGGCCACAGGTTCAGATCCCTATATAGGGATGGCCAGTTAGCTCACTTGGCAGAGCATGGTGCTGACAATACCAAGTCAAGGGTTAAGATCCCCTTACCAGTCATCTTTAAAAAAAAATAAAATAATAAAATAATCATGGTGCATCCTCATAGTGGAATACTATGCAGCTGATAAAAAGAAAGAGGCAGTTCTTAATGGACTGATATTGAAGGATCTACAAGGTATGGTAAAGAGTAAAATGTAGAAAAACAAGATGCTACTATTTGTGCAAAAGTGAAGGGAAAGAAATACATGGACCTTTATATTAGCAGAGACTTTCTGGAAAGATACACACAAAACGGACCTCAGCTATTGATTCCTGAGAGAGAAACTGCTTAGAGGATGGGGATGTGAGGGAGACTTGGGACAATACATCCTGTTCTAACTTCTGGATTTTGTACCTGTTATATAAATGCTATGGTTTGAATGTTTGTTCTCTCCAAAACTCATGTTGAAATTTAATTGCCAATGTAATGATATTGGGAGATGGGGTCTTTAAGATGTGATTAGGTCATGAGGGCTTCATCCTCACAGATGGATTGAATGTCTTTTAAAAGGGTCTTTTGGTGTGGGTTCACTCTCTCTCTTTGCTCTTCTGCCATGTAGGGAACAGTGTTCCTCCTACAGCATTCAAGGAGCCAATTTAGAAGCAGAGAGCTGGCCTTACCAAATGCCAAACCTTGATCTTGGACTTCCCAGCCTCCAGAGCTATGAGAAATAAATTTCTGTTCTTTACAAATCACCCAGTATTGAGTATTCTGTTACAGCAGCACAAAACAGACTAAGACAATAAATATATACAATCTGCTTTATAAAGTAATTGAAATCTGCTTTATAAAAACACCCTGGGAGGTGTAACATATGCATGCATTCTCACAGAATAAGCCCCGCCTTCCTCTCAGCCCTGCCCCTGTTCTGTGGAAGGGCCATGGTGCAGTTCCTGAAGCTATAAGAACCAGCACTACAGTGTGGTGGCTGCAACAACAGAAGTGAACACAGCAACAGACGGGGGTACACAGTGCCCTGGTGCACAGAGGAGGGGGTGATTGGCTCAGTCTGAGGGGCCCAGGGAAAGACTGATAGAGAAGACATCATTTGAACTGAGGGAGGTCTAGGATTATGTTTGGTGGAGAACATTCCAGACAAAGAGAGCAGCCTGTGCAGTTTGGAGCCTGAGAAAAGGTACAGTTTGCTGTGGTCAGGATGACCAAGCAGAACAGCCAGAGCAGAGGTTAGGGTATGTGTGCGTGTGTATATGTTTTGTAGGGAAAGTGAAAATGAATGGTCAGGGTCCCTCAGATGTTTGGAATCTTGCCGAGCATGGCCTAGCCTGTTTAATGTAAATATGCACACGTGCACCCAGGTGTCTCTTGATTACTGTTTGATGTAATTGTGATTGTGTACCCAAGTGTTCTTTGGTTATCTAACTCATGAAGTATAAAGGAAACACGGCTCTAATCTACAGGGCCCCTGCCCCCCAGGATGCCCTGAGGGGGGCCACAGGGAGGCTGCTACTACTGCTACTGAGGAAGCTGAAGGCTGAGCTCGTGTCATCTGCCAACAGGATCTTTCCCAATAACATAGCTCATGACGTGCATGTGAGGTCTGTGTCCCAGCCTGGCATGTGAGGGGTCTGGTGACCCAGTCTGTACAACATGTTTGGAGGGTCTGTAGCCCTAGCCCGATGTGTGTGCACCCACCTGCGCCTCTCTGAGCCTCTTCATACCTTGACGTGAGTGTGAGGATGGACCCCGAGGCTAGAAAGCATTTAGTCTGAGGTTCCCAGTTGTGAAGCAATTCCATCCTCCTGACCAAATCCAACTGGAAAATGCTAAACAATGAAACTGTGCCTCAGAGGTAGAGCCAGCTGTGCTTGATTATTGGTTCACATAGAAACACCTTGAACTGAGAAGAAGAGGATAGACAACTTCTGATCGTGAAATACTATAGTGATGTTTTAGGGCCTTTATTGGAAGAAGCAGCTTCATACTTTGAGGGAGTGATGTGTCCTCCCCCGACCCCCACCCTCAGTCACTTCTGAGGCTGGAATTCCGAAACCAGAGACGTCTTTTCCTGTCTTCTCGCTCACTTTCCCCTTCTTGGGATCCCCTCTGCTGAAGGAGCTAAATAGAGATACAAGCAAGAACACTGCAACAGTCCAGAGAAAGGGCAGGTGCATTTTGGAAAGGGCCATGGAAGACATTATAGAGGAGGCCTTTTAGGCTGGACTTGGATGGGCAAGAAGGACTCAGGTGGGGAATGAAAGCGGGACATCGGGGCAAGGAGATGACACCACACAAGCAGTAGAAATGGAGATGGGAAACAGTGGCAGGAGGGTCTAAAACACAGGTATTCATTGGGAGAAAATGCCAAGTAGATAGAACTCTGGGCCAGAAGGAGACAATTTCCAGAAATGGCTTATTAGCTTCCTAGGGCTGCTGTAGCAAATTACAACAGTGGGTGGCTTAAAACAATGGAAATTAATTCACAGTTCTGGAGCCAGAAGGCTGTAATGAAGGTGTCGGCGGGACCAGGCTCTCTCTGAAGACTCTAGGGAAGGAGCCTTCCTTGCCTCTTCCTAGATTCTGTGGTTTCCAGTAGTCCATGACATTCCAGGGCTTGAGACATTGCTCCAATCTCTGCTTTTGTCATTACACAGAAACCTCCTGTGTGTCAAAATTTCCCTCTTCTTGTAAAATAAGTTGTTATATTTAGGGCCCACCTTGATCTAGTATGATCTCACCTTCACTTGATTACATCTGCAAAGACTATTTCTAAAAGGTTACATACACAGGTACCAGGGGTTAGGACTTCAATATCTTTGGGAGGACACAATTCAACACATGGCAGTTGGTAAGTAAGTTTCCTCTCTTGAGAAAACTGTGGAGATTTAGTTAAGGAAGAATTCTGGGGCTGCCTCCAAGCTCAGAGGTAGAAAGTGATTGAGCTGAAAGGCCTTCCGCAGTCACTGCAGGGGAGGTAAGCCAAGGGCCTGCCATGCCAGGCTAAAACTCGGATCCCAAACAGTGGGAAGCAGGTGGATTTCATCAAAGGATAGGTTCAATCCCTTTGGGGACTCCTTCACACTGTTCTCATACCGTCTGAGCTCCAAAATCATTCCCTATCCATGTTCCAACCCAGTCTGCCTTCCCAGGTCACACACACCACGTTTCTTCTTCTTCCTTCTCCCTCAACCACCCTCACCTGCCTGTGTGCTGTTCCCTCTGGCTTAATGCCCTGGCTAATATGCTAATCACTGCCAACAGCACAAGTGGTTTCATGTGCTAGTTGGCCTTTTGGTTCTTAATGAATAGGAGCTTCTTGGAAACACAATTTCTTAACACCGAGAAGAGCTTTAGCCCAGTGGGGTTTTATCATGGTCTTTAAGTGTTGGGAAAAATAGGAAAATGTCAGGGCCCATCAGATGTTCAGAACCTTGCCAAGCATTGGCTGTAAATATCCTCAGGTGTTCCTTGTTAATACTTAGTGTAAGTTGTGTATGGGCACCCAGGTGTACAGGGTTGTGGACTTAAGTATGAAAGACTAACAGCTCTGATCCACAGCGCTTCTCAGAACTCTCAGAGAAGCCACTAGTACCATTGCTCCTAGACCTGAATAAAACCCATCCATTTTTCTATATCCACGGCTCCTAGAACCTTTTTTTTTTTCTATTATCTAGCTCACAGACCTGCATGTGGAGGGTTTATAACCCAATCTGTGCAACAGACTCAAGGGGTCTGTAAGTCCTAGCTCTACAATTGGCATGGTCAGCAGGATATTTGAGCAGGTACAGGAGCCAAAAGCCCCTTGGAGAGAGAGGATACGTGGCTACTCCTGAATATGTTGTGCCCACTGGCCACTTTCCTGTTGACTGGGATCTGGTTGCTGCTTGTTATACTACATGTCAGCATAGACCAGGCACTCCATGAAGCAGTGCAGCCTCGGAGAGCCCCTTAGGAGGGGGAGGAAATGTGGCTATCCTTGAGCATATGGTGCCCGGTGGCCACTTTTCTGCTGACTGGAGCCTAGCTACTGCTCACTATGATAGAAACTGAGATTTAAAGAAGAAAGCAGAGCTATTGGAAGCACGGATAATCTGTCTGGAGGATGACATGCTGCAACTGGGCACTCTGACTCTCACACCTGGAAGAACGACAAACCCAGTGGTGAGTTGGAGGAGACTTTGCATCTCCAAACACAACATGTTGTGCACCAGAAACTGAAACACGAGCAGTCTATAGAACCAGGTGGAAAACCGGAGGGTGATCCACAAGTAACTGAATTCACTACCTATGTCCCATATACCCAGGTTGAATTAGTTGACTTAGGGAGACAGTTCTGGCAGAAACAGAGGGAGCCCCTAGCTGCTTGGCTGCTGCGGTTATGGGACCTATGGGTGGATAGTGTGATGTGATCTGGTGAGGAGATGGAAAAATTGGCCTCCATTACCATGTACCCATCCCTGAGGCAGTAGCTGCAGAATAGCTGCAGATATGCACAAGGGCCAGATAATCACTCCTTAATGGAATGGGTGAGTGCAGCTGCCCAAACCGTGTGGGCAAATGCTGGAGAACTGCCGAGGACTGTGAGTAAATGGCAAACATATACTGACTTGGTTCAAATAATTCAGGAGCTGGGGATGAGGCAGTCCATGTTTAATGTGAACACCCGTGGCCCGGATGATGAAAATTTTACAGCTGAGATGAAAATTTTACAGCATGAGAGACATAGTGCTGCAAAATGCCCCATCAACATCCTTTGGGTCACTGATGGCCATACTGGCCCTATACATTGGTCATCCTATACATGAAGTAACGACCATGATAGCCAGCCTGGGTGAAGTAGAGGAGAAAAGACAATCAAAAGAGGTCTGGAAGGTGGCTAAGACCCAACCCCTAAGATATGATCAGGATCTTATCCTGAGGGGACCAAGAAAGACTAGCCATAAGCAGATGTGGCTTGACTTGCTTGCCACAGGGGTTGATAGCAAGAAAATTGACTGGCAGCAAAATGCGGTCCTGTTTGCCTTGTGGCAGCAATTACACCCTGAAAAGTGTTTCACTAAACGTCCAGAAACAGGTAGCAAAGTGTGCTGGGTGGACTTAAAGGATTTTTTGATTGCTTCTGAGGAGGCAGACGAAATGTTCCAGTTTGATTAGGGAGCAGGCCAAGGTACTTGTCTTTTGAGGGCAAGCGAGAACCAGAGGCCTCATGTTGAATTAGCAATACACTGGTCAAGGACCAATGTGCAGCGTGTTTTGGCATTGGTAGATACAGGCGCAGAATGTAGCCTGATATATGGCAATACAGATAAGTTTCCAGGGGCCACAGTTCATATAGATGGGTATGGAGGACGTACTATTGAAGTCAAAGCTGTGTCACTGCCATTAAGCATTGGACAATTGCCCCTCATGTATACACTGTATATATATCCCCAGTAACTGAGTACATCTTGGGTCTGGATGTACTTTATGGCTTGCACCTGCAAACAACAGTTGGAGAGTTTTGGCTATGAATACAGACAATAAATCCTGTGTTACAGGGATATGCTAAACATGACCCACAGGTGTTTCCCCAGCCAAGACGTGTAGTTAATGTAAAGCAGTATCACCTACTGGGAGGACATGCAGAGATAGGTACCACTATATTGGAATTAGAAAAATTTGGCATTATTCATCCACTGCATAGCCCATTTAATGCTCCAGTATGGCCAGTGAAAAAACCTGATGGCACCTGGAGAATGGCTGTAGACTATCAAGAACTAAACAAAGTAGTGCCTCCTTTGCATGCAGCTGTGCCTTCAGTTCATGACTTGATAGATCAGCTGACAACTCAGCTGGGAACTTATTATGTATTGGACCTTGCAAATGCTTTCTTCTCTATTCCAATCTCAGCCGATAGCCCAGATCAGTTTGCCTTCACCTGGGAAGGGAGGCAGTGGACCTTTCAAGTATTGCCCCAAGGTTATCTGCATAGCCCAACCATCTGTCATGGTTTAGTGGCTGGGGACCTAGCCAAGCAAACAAAGCCCAACATGGTTACAATGTTTCACTATATCTGTGATGTGTTGTTAACTTCTGATTCTCTTACAGATTTAACCCAGGCACTTCCAATGCTGCTAAGCCATTTGGAACAGTGTGGGTGGGCCATGAACATAGCCAAAGTACAAGGACCTGGGCTGTCAGTCAAATTCTTAGGCGTGGTCTGGTTGGGTAAGATGAGGGTCATCCCAGGAGCTATTGTAGACAAGATACAGGCATACCCTCGACCCACAACTGTAGCTCAGCTGCAGACATATTTGGGACTTCTGGGGTATTGGAAAGCTTTTATACCCCATATAGCTCAAATGGCACGCCCAGTGTATGCATTAACAAAGAAAGGAGCCCCCTGAGATTGGGCTGAGGAAGTAGAACAGGCTTACTGAGCTACAAAAAGGGAAATGCAGCAAGTACAGGCTTTACAAGTGGCTGATCCCGCTAAAACTTTTGAATTATATGTAAATATCACCCAAGAGGGGTTAGGATGGGGTTTGTGGCAGAGAAAAGACTGATTCCAAACACCTGTAGGATTCTGGTCTCAGCTCTGGAAGGGTGCTGAAGTACGCTATTCTCTAATAGAAAAACAGCTAGCAGCTGTATACTCGGCTTGATGGCCACTGAAGCTATCACAGGACCTGCCAAAGTCCTCGTAAGGACAACATATCCCATACTAGGTTGGCTGCACACATGGGCAACCAACCCTAAAACAAGTGTAGCTCAGACTCCCACTCTGTCTAAATGGGGAGCATATATAGAACAAAGAAGCACTGTGTCAATGAGTCCTCTATCCAAAGAGTTGCAAGCTGTGCTAGGCCCAGTAGAGGTTGTGGAGGAAACTTTGACACAAACCTTACCCATGGAGGTGGAGGCTACACCTTTCCATGAGGGACTGGGACCTATCACAGAGCAAGCTTGGTATACAGATGGCTCTAGCATGGGACCCTCAGCATCATGGACAGCTGTTGCTGTCCAGCCCTTAACAGATACTATGTGGTATGAAAATGGCACAGGGCAAAGCAGTCAATGGGCAGAATTGAGAGCAGTATGGATGGTAATAAAAAATGAGCCTGGGCCATTAACCATCTGTACTGACAGCTGGGCTGTGTACAAAGGTTTAACCCTTTGGATGTCTACTTGGAAATATCAACGGTGATGATAGGCCACCGACCCCTGTGGGGACAAGCCATGTGGCAAGAGTTATGGGAATTGGGGCATGAGAAAGAAGTAACCCTTTTTCATGTCACAGGACATTTCTCCCTAGCCAGTCCAGGAAATGATGAAGCTGATGCCTTGGCTAAGGTAAGATGGCTGGAGAGAGCCCCAGCTACTGCTGTAGCCCAATGGTTACACCGACAGATGCAGCATGCTGGCAGCAAAACCATGTGGATGGCGGCTCAAAGATGGGCCTTGCCTATAAAATGGGAAGATGTAGTGAATGCCTGTCATGATTGCCCAGTATGTGCTCAAGAGAGTCCACACCCCTGGCGCATACCACATATAGACAGGCAAATAACTCGAGGAAGGGTGCCCCTGACTCGATGGCAAGTGGACTTTGTCGGACCACTGCCAAGGTCAGAGAATTTCAGATAAATCTTCACTGCTGTTGATACAGCTACTGGTCTTCTGTTTCTAGGGCCTTGTAAGGCCACAGACCAGGTAAACACTGTGAAGTCATTGAATAGCCTTACAGTCATGTATGGCCAGCCTGTAGTCATAGAGAGTGATAATAGAACCCACTTTACTGGACATGAGGTTCAGAAGTGGGCTTCCCAGTTGTCTATTCAGTGGAAGTTACATATGCCATATCATCCCCAGGCAGCAGGGATGATTGAGTGATATAATGGCCTTTTAAAAAAGAGGCTAAGGCTAGCTGCCCAACTTCCATCCCTGAAGAGGTGGACAGGTGGTAATTGCCAATAGTCAGGATTCTACATAAGAGACCCCACAAGGGCGGGCCCTCTCCAGTGGAAGCTCTGTTGCACAGGGCTGCAGCACCTATACAACTGCAAGTCACTACTAGAGATGAGCTTTTGAAGCCAGGATATGGCAAGAAAGGAAATATTCTCTTACCAGCCCCAACCTGTTTACAACAATGAAAGACAGTCATTGGGAATGGCCTTGGAAAATAGAAGCCCCCCATATATGCTGGGTAAGCCTAATAGGGCCTTGGGAGAAAGGACTAGAAGACTTGCAAATTTCACCTTGGGTGACAAGTACTTGGCCTCCTCGAGTAAAGGTAACATGGCCTGGAACAGATAAGTGCTCTGTTCCCAAAGGGCACATTTGTATTATCATTATGGCCAGTGATGAGTCCCCCTATACTGTTACATATAGAACCTACAGATCCAACAGTACTAGCAGATAATGTATGGTGTCATAAACCAGGTAAGATAACTTTTCCTGCAACCATCCTTTCCCAGCAACCATCCTTTCCCAGGATGGCAAACTAGCATGTGTCTTACCAGAGGGGCGAGAACTCCCCCTATTGGTACCAATAACCCTTCTGTCTTTTCGCTCATAGTGCTCTGGCTGCGGGCACCAGAGTCAACTGGATACAGACATACGTTCGTGTGACCGATGTGCTGGCTTACTGAATATACACTGAATTTCATACCAATGATGACTACTAACCGGACATGTGTGGCTAATGGTTGAAAGAAGAAAACTACAGGACAAACCTTCAGGACAAGCCTTAAGGCATATTGGACAGACGATAGGTTGTATGAATGTAAGGGTCACTTATCCTTGCTAAGGGAACATCGCGGAAGATTCTGAACGCGTAAATTGTATGGTGAGGTACCCTGAAGGGGTGGATTGTTGGGAAAAGTAGGAAAATGTCAGGGCCCATCAGATGTTCAGAACCTTGCCGAGCATTTGCTGTAAATATCCTCAGGTGTTCCTTGTTACTACTTAATGTAAGTTGTGTATGGGCACCCAGGTGTCCAGGGTTGTGGACTTAAGTATGAAAGACTAACAGCTCTGATCCACAGTGCTTCTCAGAACTCTCAGAGAAGCCACTAGGATAGTTGCTCCTAGATCTGAATAAAACCCATTCATTTTTCTACATCTACAGCTCCCAGAACCTTTTTTTTTTTTTTTTTTTTTAAACCTAGCTCACAGACCTGCATGTGGAGGGTTTTAAACCCAGTCTGTGCAACAGACTCAAGGGGTCTGTAAGCCCTAGCTCTACATTAAGTCACTATGAATAGTGGGGCCTGATCCTTAGAGTAAGCCATTTCTTTGGTGGGCAGCTCCTGTTGGGAAAATATAGGAAAATGGTCAGGGCCCCTCAGATATTCAGAATCCTGCTGAGCATTTGATGTAAATATGCATGTTCACCAGGTGTTCCTTGGTTATTGTCTAATGTAATTGCACGTGTGCACCCTGGTGTCCTGGGTTATGACAAGTATAAAGGATGAGTGGCTCTGATCCACAATGCCCCCCACCCCCGGGGTGCCCCCAGGGGGCTACGGGGAGACCACTGCTGCTGCTGGAGGCTGTTGCCACAAGCTGTTGCTGCCAGTGTCCCCGGTACCCTCCGAGAGGCTGCCGCTGCTGCCACCATTGCTGAGGACTGAGCTCATGTCCTCTGCCAATGGCTCCCAGGATCTTTCCCCAATTACCTAGCATGGACCTGCATGCGAGGGGTCTGGTGACCCAGTCTGTACAATGGGTTTGAAGGGTCTGAGCTCTAGGCCTGACAATACAAGTGGAAACTTAGTATAACTAAAACAATGAAACATTTTGGCTTTATTATGATTTGCCTTACTCAACAACTGGTGTTGCTTTACAGCTCCCCACCTTGGTGCTGGACTGGCTGACCTAGACAGACCTTGTGCGTGAGGCAGGGCAGAAGGCAAGTCGCATAACCTACTCACGGAAAAGGAAAAACCTGGTGGCCCAGGATCACCAGGCCTGCGCACAAGCCCGCCTCTGCTCTCGTTGCTGTGTGATCTGGGGTGGGCACTCATTTCTGCAAAACTCATTCTAGTGACTATCTGTATGACCAACAGCAGGCCCCTTCTCTCTGGCCCTTAGTTTCTCCCTTTTTTCAATGGGGAATAAACAAAGGTCTCTTCTGACTGTGATGCTTATTAGTGGTTTTTTACAAGATGGTTTGACTCAAATCATATTTTTAAAAATCTTATCTGTGCTTGAACACTTCCAATATTTTATTACTAGGTCTACAGCACATAACAAAGTAATTGTGTAATTAAGAGATAATGTCAATGCCGTAGAACAATGTTGACAAGATAATAGCCTTCTGAAACCACATAAATGCCAAAGCAGGTAAACAGATTTATAGGTGGAAAAACTGGAAAAACAAGTGGCAAATGGCCCAAAAGCTCTCTGCAGTCCAAGTTGGTTCATTTGCCTCACAGACCTCATGATTTCTGTTGTGACATTCAAGTTCTGGCTAACAGCATGCCCCAGGTCCCTGCTTTAAATCCCCCCAAACACACGTGGATCAAGACTGAAAAAAGCAGGGTCATCTGCAGTGGCGGATCTTCGTCTCTTTACTTGCAGACTTGAAGAAAATCAGCCCCATTAACTGCCAGGCCTTGAGGGGCTGGAGGTATTTGAGTTCAAACCTTCCTAGTATCCCACCATTGCCAGATAAAGAGGATAAGACCAGAGCCAGGAAGGATTCAACCTGGGTAACTTCTGAACTGGTTTGTGGAAGGAGGATGATGGAGTTTGGATGTGTTGTCCCCTCCAAAACCCACGTGGAATTTTGATCTCTAATGTGGCAGTGTTGGAAAGTGATTGAGTCGTGGGGGCGGATCCCTCATGAATGGATTAATGCTCTCCCGGGGTGGGGGGGAGTATAATGAGTGAGTTCTTGCTCTATTAGT
Organism: Cynocephalus volans; assembly: GCF_027409185.1. Taxonomy (NCBI): domain Eukaryota; kingdom Metazoa; phylum Chordata; class Mammalia; order Dermoptera; family Cynocephalidae; genus Cynocephalus; species Cynocephalus volans. The sequence goes on from NC_084464.1 coordinate 52,247,909, forward strand.
TCCCACGAGAGCTTGTTGTTTAAAAGACCCTGGCACCTTCCCTCTCTCTCTTGCTTCCTCTCGCCATGTGATCTGCTTGTACCTGCCGGCTGCCTGCCACTTTCCACCAGGACTAGAAACAGCCTGAGGCCCATGGCAGATGCAGCTGTCCCAGAATCGTAAGCCAAATAAACCTCTCTTCTTTATAAATCACCCAGTCTCAGGTATTTCTGTTATAGCAGCACAAAGCAGACTAAAACAGAGGACTAGAGCCCTGGATTCTTTCCCAGTTTGCCACTTATCCCTTACTCTAGTCAGAATGCTTTACTCAAATCCAGTTTCTCAGGGGTGAGGAAAGAGCTGGAGGAGGTAAAGAAGGGATGGGTCACATGACCTTGACGGAGGGGATCAGGCATTGTCCTGATCAGAGTACCCAGAAAGATGAAAATCGTGGAAGGATGCAACTATGAAGGTCATGGGTGGGGAGGTTTTGTTCACCACATCTTAGAGTATTGGGAAGGGCTGCATACCTCGAAGCTGAGGAGACGTAAGACTAGAGAAAACAGGGAAGTGCTGGGTTAGGGGAGGGGAAGGAGGCTAGACTGGCCTCCCCTGGAAAAAGGGACTGATGTGCTGCAAAGAGCACTGGCTTGGAGCCAGAAGAACTGAGTTCAAACCAATAATTTGCTCAGTGACTTTGAATAAATCACCAGTTTCCCCTTTCTAGGCTACAATTTCCTCACCCTTGAAATGGGGGCAATGGACAGAACAGCGATGCCCAGACACCCTGAAATGAGGCTAACTTCTACTTCCAGCTAGCTTCCTGGCTGCTTGGGATGATCAGGGGTCTAGGTGCTCCTTGAGGCCTCTCCCGACTCTAACATCCACAGATCCTAGGAAAACAGCAAATGGATTCACAATGATTTAATAAATTCCTGGATGCCACAACTGTGATGAGATCCTAAATACAGTCATGGGGTTGAGACACCCCGACCCATGAGAGTAATGACAGGTGGGCATGCAGGCTGTTGACCTCCCTGTTGGGCACAGAACCCAGGGGTAAATGGGTCACAGGTCCCCAGAGGCGTGAGCCACCCTCTCATATGTCCCTGCCTTTGCCCAAGCTGTTCCCTCCACAGAACACCTTCCTAATCAACTCCTGCAATACCGAGTAGGGAGGCTTTGCCGACTGCTCTGAGCACAGTTAATCACTTTCCTTGTCACGTTGAATTATTTATATTCTGACCTGTCTAGACTGTTTTCAGATTTGTCTCCCCGGTTAGACTCTTGAGGGCAGAGACTGAGTTTTCACCTCCCTAAATTGGGTAATGAGCATAGTGTCCACACAGACTGGGAACTCAGTAAACTACTGTTGAATGAAAGGAAGTAAAGATGAAGAAGAATGGAAAGAAGGAAGGAGAAAGAAAATGGAAGAATGGGAATGGAAGGAAGGGAGATAAACAGTGTTTCCAAACTCCTTTTTTTCCCTTTAATATCACTAGAGAAACTCCAAGCCTCTTCTGCCCCTGTGGCTTTAGTTTGGCAGCCACACCCAGCCTCAGCCTGCCCTAGGCTCTTCAGGTCTCTCATCTCCTGGGTCGGAGGGAGCCTCTCCCTCCAGCAGTCACTTGAGGAGGGAAGAAAAAGATGCAGCTCCTTTCCAAGTCTCCATCCCTCACGCACCCTCCTGCCTCCCTTCCCCGCACAGAAGCCAAAGCAGTATGAGATTCAAGCACCTTCACTCTGGAGCTGACCCCTCCTTACAACCATCAATAACTGGGGGTGGCGAGATGGGGGAGAAGAGAATAGTCCGTTCTACTTGAAAAGAGAAATCGTCTCCTTCCATTCCCCACCAGTTATTAACACAAAATGTAAATAGGGCAGCGAGAGTGACCCACTACCCATGGCCCAGGAGGTTCTCTTCAGCACAGCGTCTGCTTTTGCAGGCCACATGGATAATAACAGTTCTGCTCATTTTGATTTATAAAATCATGGTTCCAATGACACCAACAATAATTTATTTATTTCTTATAAAAACGATAAAACAAAAATAAAAGAAGTAAACGGGAGGCTACTATTTTCCTGTGCTTGTTCATAGCTACGTGGTTTTGACTATTGGCAATCATTGTGAAATCCAATTTTTTAATTCTGTTTCTTTCATTTCATATTAATCCATCAGCATTTTCCATGTTGCTACACAATCTTCATAATTATCACTTTAATGGTTGCTTAATATCCCATCAGGTTGATGTGCCGTAATTTACTTAACCATGTCCCTCTTTACAACATAACCTTTTAAAACATGAAACAGAAAGCTTAACAAGGCTTTAAAATAGATGGGGAAGGTGGTTTCTCGGCAACGCCAGTATTTCTGAGGTGCACATGCTCAGGAAGCGAGGTGCCAGGGTGGGAGCTGGGCCCGGAACAGAGTGGGCAGTGAGAGGGGTGGGAGGAGGGGACAGGGACCTTCTGTTCCCAGCCCCCACCCTCCCTCTGCTGCCGGTATGCCTCAGCTCGGCCTTTGCTGAAGGAGAAGTAGTCTCTGACCACACTTGGAAAACTAATAATAATGATGATGATAGTAATAACAATGGCTAATATTGATTGAGTTCTTCACTAAAAACTTCATAAAATCTATCTCATTTAATCCTCATAACCAGCTGCTATAGATCAAATGTCCCCCCAAACTCATTGAAGCTTAATCCCCACTGTAACGGTTAAGGGTGGGAAATCCTATTATGGTAATTGAAAGGTGGGGCCTTGAAGAGGTGAGTAGATTGTGAGGACCATGCCCAAGTAAATGGATTAATCCATTTGATGGTTTAATGGTGGTTGTGGGCATGGTTCTGATGGCTTTAAAAAGAGAGCACGTGAGAAGCTCACTCTCTCTCTGCTTCTGCCTTTCTCACAATGTGATACCCAGCGTAGCTATAGAGTTATCACCAAGAAAATGCCCTCACTGGATGTGTTCCCTGGACTTTGGACTTCCCAGCCTCCAAAACGGTAAGAAATAAATTCTATTTCTGTATATACTACCCAGTGTCAGGTATTTTTGTTATAAGCAATGGAAACAGACTAATACACCAGCCAATAAAGTGATACTATTATTTTATTCCCCATTTTACAGCTAAAGAAACTGAGACCCAGAGGTCACACAGCTAGTGGGTGGTGGTCCTGCACCCAGCATGTCTGTCTTCAGAGTCCCTTCAAGTCACGAGTTCCTCTCTCAGCTCCTCTATGGGTTCTGGGCACTCAGTGAGGCCTCATCCTCCAAGGCCCCTCCACACAGTTTGTCCAGGCTGGTCCTCGCCAGCTCTGGGGGGATTCATCACTCTCAGTAGTGGCCCGGACAAGGGCACAAGAGGCTTTCTGAACTCACCACTGTGGGTGACTTGCAGCTAGGGGCAGAGGACATGCACTGGTGATAGGAATCATCTCAGGCATCCAGCAGCAGTAAATACAGCAGAAACATCCAGACATGGGTTTGCATCCTGGGCTCTAGTATCACCAGCTATGTAGCCTTGGGTCACTCACATCTTTTGAATCCCCAGTTGCCTAGTCAGTAAAATGGGAATGATAATACCTACCACCCAGGGATATTGTAAGGACCCAATATGATGGTATGTGACACGTATGTAGTGCCCCATAATGAGTGGCTGTTTCTATTGTCTCTACAGACCAGACAAGGAGGCAGCACTAATAAGATAAATTCCCTAGGGTTGGAATCAAACCTCCTACTTCTACCCAGTATAAGATGGAGAAGAGGAATGCAAAAAATGTAAGGGTTTTATTTTCCATCAGCTCCAAAGGCGTGGCTAGTAGGATGATGATGATAATACTAATAACAACAGCAACAATAATACTGACATTTATTATCTACCATGTGCCAGGCACTATGTTACCCACTTTACACACGTTAACACATTTCGTCTTCAAGCATCACCATGAGGTGGGACTATTACTATACCCATTTTATAGATGGGGACACTGAGGCACAGCAAAGATATTGTGGCTGCCTGTGCTATTCCTACAGTCTTTTCTGTGTGGACCACAGCAGGGCATGAGGGAGGGGTGAGCCCACTGCTCTGTGCTGGGCAGAGGTCCACTTGGAGGATCCCTTCCAGTCTGGAAGCCCTGAGAGCAGAGAGAGGAAGAGGAAGCTCCTGACTGGGTCAGGTTTTGAAAAGAACAACTGCGACATGTCCCTCTTTGAAGGGATCCAAAAATGTTCAGTAAATACTCTGAAAGGCCCAGGATTGTTCCATCAAAGAGGAGGAGGCATGGGGAGGGGCCGGCTGCCTTCCTCCAATATTGGGGCTCTGTTTTTGCTGCTGGTGCCACGCCTGGGCCTTGTTACTCTCCCCAAACCCCACACCTTGCCCAGCACCTAACAGGCATTTGGTGGAAGTTTGTTGAGTGAATGAATGTAAAGAACAAGAGGCTATGACTTCCCAAGCAGTAGTGTTGTGCAACGTCAGGAAGTCATAGTGAGAGTGACATCAACTCAGTATAAGGAAGACGTGTCCATCCAAGTGCAAAGATGAAACGGGTGGCCTCATTTGGTTGGTAGGGAGTCTACTGTCACTGGAGATATCTCAGGAGAGATCGCAATAATCACCCAACCAGGAGGCCAGCCACAAATGGAATATTGAACCACATGACCTTCAGGGTCTGTCCCAGTTCTGGGACTCTGGGACCCCTGTCTCTTTCAGTCTCCTCTTAAATCTTTCTCATTCATTTCCCATTCCTGAGATGGAAAGACACTGAGAGGCTGATAAACCACTTCCCTTGGAGAAGACAATAATGGAAAATTAGCTCCGTGTGTTTAGCAGTGAATGCTTAGAGACTGATAATGCCTAAACGTAATCCAGAGTGATACGTCCTTAACGTTGGCATTATACCTGGAGTACACCTAATGTTGGGGTGGAGATAACTTGGAGCCACACACTACCTGAATATCTTGCTAATACCTGAAGACTCCACTGCAGTACATAGGTTGCCTGTGGTCACCAGATTAGAGTGTAGCTTAGGAGGACAACTCTGGCAAGGAAGGGACCACTGACAACTCACAAACCCCACATAGGGGTCCTGGTCTTGCCTCTGTGTAGACAGAGGCTCAGCCAAACCACTCAGGAACCCAGACAGTCCCACCTCAGGGATCTCTGCCCCATGGTCTGGGAGCTTGCAGCCCTGACGTCAGCACAGATGAGACTGGGCCCCTCCGTGCTGGCTTCCCATGTGGAAGCAGCCTCTGACCTCCGCATGAAAACAAGGGAGAAGTCCAAGGTATATGTTCCTCTGTGCCTGAAGCTCCCCTGCCAGACAGGTGAGCAGAAAGAGGCAGGTGGGGAGAGGGGTAGGTGCCAATCAAGGGCAGAGATTGTTCAGGCCAAAGAGGAGCCAGGAGATTTGGGGTGAAGGGGGACCCTGGCCACTAGGTAGTGAGTGATCAGAAGCCCAGGCTTGGAGCCCAGGCAGAGACAGAGACAGGGAACAGACATTATGGTCTAGACCACCAAGGAGCAGTGTCCAGGCAGGGTCTGAGTGATGGGCAGGGGCAGCAATGGAATGGACCTGCTCCCTTCAAACATAGGAAATGTCTAAAGACTTGATGCCAGGCCAAACAACTGGAGGAGAAGCAACGGCTCCTGGGATACTATGGAGAAAGGCTTTGCAGAGGGCTCAGAAAAAGGGGAGAAAGGAAAAATTCTGAGGAAAAAGAGACAGTGAAGAGAAAGCCCAGCCTGCCAACCTAGAGCCCCAGAAGGCCTGATGAGGAAACTGGGACTGGAACATTTGGGGCACCTTCATCTTAGAGAGAGCATTAAAGAGATTAAAACTGGAAGAGAATTCAGTGATCATGCAGTCCACCCCATAACCTTACACAAGGATGCTGAGACCCTGAGGGATGGGAAGGGGGTCATTGGGGGTCTAGGGCCTGGGTTCCTGCTGGTGAGCTGCTGTCACAACCACAGAGGGACTGCTGGCAGCAAAGCAGGAGGCTGTCTATATTCGTTTTCTATGCTGCACAACAAATGACCACAAACTTAGTAACTTAAAACACACCAATTTATTATTTCATGGTTCCTGTCGCTCAGAAGTCCGGGAGGGCTTGGCTGGGTTCTCTGCTTAGGGTCTCACAAGGCAAAAATAAAGGCATAGGCCAGGACGGGCTATTCTCTGGAGGCTCTGGGGAAGAACCCACTTCCAAGAGCATTCAGGCTGTTAGTAGAATTCAGTTCCTCACAGTTGTAAGACTGAGAACCCCATTTCTTTGCTGGCTGTCAGCCAGGGATTGTTCTCAGTACGTGGAGGTCCCTCCATGTCCCTTCCAGGTGACCTCTTTGTCTCCAAAGCCAGCAGTGTTTCTCAAATCCTTCTTGGGCTTCACATCTCCCTAACTTCCCCTTCTGGGACTAGCTGGAGAAAACACTCTGATTTGGAAGGGCTCATGTGATTAGGTTAGGCCCACCCAGATGATCTCCCATTCTGAGTGTCAACTGATTAGTAACCTTCATTGCACCTGCAAAATTCCTGTTGCTGTGCCAAATAATATAGTTGTGGGAATAATATCCCAGGACAGAGATCATGGGGCATCATGGAATTCTGCCTACCACATCATTTGAGTGCATGGAGAATGGTGTGCAGGCAGTGGTGACAGAAAAGGACAGAGACAGAATGACATCAGAGCTAGTGTGCAAAGCCTGCGGGCTCCCTGCAGAAATGGAGACAGGGCAGCCATTGACCCTTAGTGCCCCCTGAGGAAGAACCCGCAAAGCTGGAGGCCCTGGGACCAGGCCTTGTTTCCTTTCCTCTGTCTCCCATAGGTCCCCACAGCTGGATCCACAGATGCCCCTCAAAGCATACATACAAGATCTAGGTTCGCCCCCATTCCCAAGCCCACCCTGGCCAGGCTGGAATGTCAGCAGTGGCCTCGACCTATGCTACCAACCATCCTCAAAATCTGTGTGCCCGGGGACAGCCTGGGGAGCCTGGGCTCACTGTGTCTCACTGCGATAACTGGGTCCCCCGGCATCACCAGACACCACACTTCCACCCAGGGGCTCCTTCCAGAGTCCACCCACTGTCCTATAGGCCAGGTCTCCCTCAGAACCACAGCTGCTCAGGTGGGACCTCCTTGCTAGACCTCCACCCTGTCTGTGGTCCTGACCACACAAACCCCAAGAGCAGGTTGGCCTGTCTCTGACTATCTCCCCTGGGTGCTGCTCACCCACAGAAGGCTGCCTCTCAGTACCTGTGCTCACAAGCTGTCATGTGACCAGCTCAATAGCCTTTCGTGTGTCCTGCACTGTCCCATCCCATTGTTGATCCTCAGTCTTCACTTGTGGAAATTCTGAGGAGCGAGCCTCTAGACCTTTCTCTCCCTTTCCCATCCTCATCACCAACCCTAAGCAATCACAGGCAGCCTCTAAAACATGTCAGGTAGTCTTTGCACGCTGTGAGCACCAGGAGGGCAGGGGTGGGCCTTCTCTTCCCTGCAGCCTGAGCTGCCAGGACAGCACCTGGCATAGGGTGGGAACTCGGAGAATTCCCAGCAATGAGTGTGTAAGCCATACACCTACATGGTGCAGACAGAAGCAACCAGACCTCAGCCCGCCAGCTTGCTGGACTAGGCTGCCACAATCTCATAGACTCCTCAAATTACTCCTTCATTCTTCCATGTCTATAATAGAGGACAAAAGCAGCTAGGAAGGACAAGCCATTATTCTAATAAGTCATGTCCGCAGTGCATGGTGGTGGTGAGTCAGGGACTTTCTCCCCTGTCTTTTGTTGAGTCTCTATTTAGAGCCCATATCAGGGAAATCAGTCAAACTCTGGCTCAGGGGTAGGAAGTTATAAAATTTTTAAGTTGCAGGATTCTAACCAAAACCTGCCCTTGTGTTCTCTTGGGTTGGCTCAGAACCTGGGATGGGAGGGCAGCCATGCAGCCACAACTGGGACTCAGGAAACTGAAGTCTCTGGACAAGGATAGAGATGCCATATATTACAACATGTGTCATCCTTTGAATGTTGAGGGGAGGGGAACCCTTATTCCTCACTAATTAGGTTCGATTTACAGGGAAGTTATGCAGGCAAAATAGCTCTCCCTGACTGGGTTCACCACAGCCACAACGTCTGGGAGGAGGTTGTTCCAGCAGCCACTGGTGGGCTCACTTCTGCCATTCACAGCTGCTTAAGCAGCAGGTTGGGAAAAGTGGGTTCTCCAGATGGCCTCTCTGGATTCATCACAAAACGTCTCTTGAAATGCTCCAGGAATCAGGCTGGAATTTATCATACATTTGGGGCAAATAAGTCAATACGGAAAAAAGATTTGCTGCAACCACTGAGAGTTATAATAGCACAAGAAATGGCCTTTCAGATACCATGGCATAAAACTCAAAGTTTTGTAGAGAAAAAATTCAGGTAGGCATGTTTACTCAGGCCAAGTATGCAAGCCGAGAGGTCTGGATGCCTTGAGCATTGAGCTTCTTATCGTGGACTTTATCATGAATTTAATTTGTTGCTTGTATGGTTGTCTACTTCATGCCTCGCTCCCCCCACCCCCAACTATAAGCTCCATGAGGGCAGAGACAGCTTCTGCCTCTTCACCATCCCTCCGCAAGGATGCATTTATTGACTATTTTTGCAATAAATAAATGTGACATTAAAGTTTCTCTTTAAAGCAGAATAGAAAAGCAGAGTAAAATTGAGTGGTAATTGATAATGTCTGGAATGGTGGAAAATTATCAGTTGCACTTAGAATTTCTATTTCTCTATTTTTTGCTCAAAGCTATACCACGGATGTTAGTGAATAGGTTGTATTTTTAATCCAAGCATTGATTGATTGCTGTAGGAAAGGTGTATATGCTATTGCATATGATCATGTGCTGTTGGATATGATGCTGTTAACCCTTCTGCAAATCCTCATCCTCATGGTTTGGGCCAGGTGAGCACCATCCCATCTCACAGGCCTGGAGCCTCAGGAAAGTGACAGCAAATGTCAAGCCAACATTCTCTAGCCCTCCAGGAGGGGAAGAAGACACAGCTAGGTTTTCAGTAGCAGTACCAACCTCAGGGGAGCCGGCGTTTGCTGAAATAGGAACGCACTCCCAACAGAGAGGACTGGCTGTGAGCCTTTTAATTGCCGGCTCATTTGAGGACTGGCCCCCAACCTCTCCTTGGCTGGGGAAACATTGAGGAATAATTGCAGCATCAAGAAGGAAGTCCTTCCCTTCTGATTCAAAAGACATCAAAAGCATTTTCCCCCGTACCTTTTCTAGCTTTTGTTCAGAGGATTTTGAGGAAGCCAGACCCTTCAGTAGAAGTGGATGATAGATTCCCAGCCGCTTTAATGACCATAATGATACACATTCATCTCAATTCCTGACCCTCTTGATGTAGTCAACTAAGTCACTTAATATCCTAATATCCTGAAAGCCTTGCTTAGAGAATCTCATATGTTTATATAAAGGGAAAATTAAAGCCCTACAGTAGGCTTCATGAGAAATTGCTGGAGTTCATGGTTAGACTGGGAAGCAGGACACCCATGATCACTACTCCTTCCTCCGACAAATTAAAAACCAACACAGCCGCAGGAAAATGAACTTCCCTTATTCTCTTCACCCAGCACAGGCTGTCAGCAGCATGGCCCTCTACCCTTTCCTCCCCTACTTCCTCACCCCATGTCCATGATAAGGTAAGCCCTCCTCACCCTAGGTAGAATCCCCCTTTCTAGTGTCCTGGGTCACCCACACCACAAGAAGGTGCCGTAAGGACTAAGAGTGTGCCCTCTGGAGTCAGTCTGCCAAGATGGGCTTCCCAACATCACCTCTTACCAGCTGGTTGACCTGCAACCAATTATCTAACCTCTCTAAGCCTCAGGCTACCATCTGTAAAATGGGAGTAAAAATAGTTGCAGCCTTACAAGATTGCTGTTGTGATTAGAAGACACATCCCCAGTCGGCGCTCAATAACTGTTATCTATTATTAATTCCAAAACACTCTGGCCAAAACCTAATCCTTTCAGTTTTCAAACATGCCCATATTTTCGCTGCTTCTATGCCTTTGGTCCCACCATGTTTTCCAGCAGGAGGCTCTTCTCTTTTCATCCTTCCCAGAGCAGACTAAATGACTCCTTTGACATGAAGCCCTCCCTGGTTTCCCCAGCTGGAAGTTTGCCTCCCTCTTTGGAACCCTCTCGGCACCTCATCTCTCTCTTCTTCTCTTAGTATATAAGAGCCTGGCTTGGGAGCCAGCCAGCCTGTCTTGGAATTCTGGCTCCACCTCTGCCCAGCCATGTGGTGCTGGGCAAGTAATGGGATTATCAGCTATATGACTATACTATATCAGTTATATGTATATATGATATGTACATCATACATATTAATGTATGATTATATTATGTCAGTTATATTATAATCAGTCACTACAGGAAGGATTAAATGAGTCACAAAAAGCACTTAGCATTTTTTTATGTACCAGGCACTGGGCTAAGTGTTTGCTATTATTGTTATGACTGTGTCATTGTTCTGCATCTCATTTGCAGGTGTCTGGAGTGAAGCTGAGTATTTCTCTCTGTACTGCATGAAGCCTTGCAGATGTTACTAAGGTGACCATACATCCAGGTTTGTCTGTTGTCCCAGCATAGATATTAGTGCCCTCTTTCACCCTAAGAAGTGCCACAGTTTGGCCAATAAATGATCCACCCTAAATATTACTCACTTGGTAAATATGTGTTGAATAGGTGAAGGAAAGCATGAATGAGGCTTGTTGATCCAGGTCCCGCAGCTGAGTTACTCCCCAACTCCAGACTCAGGGCTGACACTAACAATGCTCCTTCACATTCTCCCTGCCCACACCTTCCTCCACACCCCATGACCTCCAGGCACCCTGTGCCCTTAACCCGACCTTGATTCTTTGGAATGCCTTACTCCACCAACATGTCCCAATTAGTTCTCCCTTCCTCTATACCCCTCATCCCTCTCAGCATCTGCACACTTGAAAGCCCACACAAACTCATGCACACTAAAATGATAATGTATAATAGTTTAATGTCATGGATGAAAAGAGTCTTTAACATGAAAGAGTGTTTTAATCCCAAAAGATGAAATTCAGGCATCAGAGATAGGCTGTTGCGAGGATGACCATTTGCCCTGGGAGAGCCACTGTATTAGTGTGTTCCTGTTGCTTGTAACAAAATTCTTGAAACTAGGTGATTTATAAAGGAAATGAAGTTTATTGCTTACAGGTTCTGAGGCTGGGAAGTCCAAAGTCCATCTGGTGGTGGCAACAGTGACCCAGTGGTCTTACATTGCAAGACGGTGGAAGCAGAGAGAGCAGAAAGCGAGCAAGAGACCAACTTCCTCATTCACTCTCCTTTTAAAACCCTCAGAACCACGCCCCTGACCACCATTCTTAATCCATTCACTACTGCACAGTCCAACAATCCAATCCCCTCTTCAAGGCTCCACCTTTCAATTACTGTAATAGGATTTCCCAACCTCTTAACAGACACAGTGGGAGCCAAGTTTCTAATACATAAAACTTGGAGGACACAGTTCAAGTCCTAGTGCGTTGTGGGGGGACATAATTCAATCCACTACAGCTACCATAAACCCTTCATAGAACAGCCTTTTAACAGATTTGCACTCATTTTCAGGACAGGATGTGGATGTCTGTGCCCTTCAACCCATGCCCCTGCCTAGCCTTACCTGGCGGGAATGGCATCTTTTAACCTAATGACACATGAGCGAGAGTGCCTTGCTATTCTTTCAAAAACTCCACTTTCAGGAAGCATGTGGCAGAAACCCAGGGAAAAAGGACTTGCTGGTGCACACTCAAGGAGCAGCCGCAAATGAAATACGGACTTTGGTGACAGTGACTGAAGAGGGAGACTCCAAGGGAGTAGGAGCTTCCAGATGCCTACCTGGAGATGGAAAGGTGACATGGGAGAAGGGTCAAGACCTGGTCCCCCATGATCCAGACTCCTCATGTAATTCTCTGCAGCCAGGAGTAAGATAAATTTCAGACTCTAATAGCAGAATTAAATGGATATGTCCATATATTTAGCAAATTTCATATTGAGTGCCTACTATTTATAAAGCACTGGGTGAGACTTTAGAATGGGAGATGATGGACATTAATTTGACAAAAAAAAAAAATGGCCCTTTTCTCAAGGATCTTATGAATTAGTTGCAAAGGTAGATCAGAAATAAGGAAAGAAAGGATCTGCAAGCGTTATATATGGAATGAGTACGGAACTAGTCTGCACCAAGATTCCAAGTCACTGGGTGAAAGGCTGGAAAGGACCAGTTTTAGGTATTGTGCCAGGGTTCTCAGTGATAGGAGGAATTGTAGGCTTCCCAGGTTGTGTAGGCAGGAGAGTAGGCCCAATGGATGGGACCCTTGTGAACCTCACTCTAAAAATAGGAATGAACACAGAGTATGGTCTAAAATTAGGTCCACCCCAGTTTTCCTAGTAAAGTAAGAGAGAGGCTATGAAGATTAAATCTACCATCAGTGTTAGAGGAGGCAATCCCTGACAGAGAATTAACAGAGCAATTACCCTACAAAGCCATAAGAATACACATGACCTGACAACTTTCAAAGCATGTAATTTATCCAATTAAATATTTTATGCCACAGTAACCATATACGGTTAGTGTATTAGTAACCTCAAAGGTCTCTACTTCCTAGGCACTTAGATGTTTTTCATCTCTCTGCCCAGATGCATCTGTCTGTATAACTATATCACCCAAAGCATCATAATATGTGGTATAATTACATGGAATCTTATTTAACTCTTTATTTTCATTCTGTGGTCCATATACTGCTCAGAGTTTACATAAGGTGCTTGGAGGTGGTGTTCCAGCTTTTAATAAAGCCTCTTTCCTTTCTTTCACTCATACACTCTTTAAAGCCCTGTTCAAGTCCTCTCACCCATGAAGCTTTCCTTGACCAACCCCATACACAATGACTCCCCCAAGTTCCTACCCTCCACATCACCCACAATACACTTTCCTCCTATTATCCCATCTTGCTAATTTTGTCTTGCATCTAGTAGAATATATACTCTATAAGGGGACGTACCATGTTTGTTTATCCCTTGTGGCATCTGGCAGATTGCTTGGCACTTTAATAGATCCTTAATCCATGATAAATAGATGCTGATCCACTAGGGCAATGGCAGCCATGCACCTTTGCAAAGGCACATGTTTTGTAAACTAAGCATGCTTCTTCTGCCAGCCCAACCCAATCAAATCTGCAGACAGAGAATGGTGTTTGGGTCTGTATCACTTAGGGGCTTTCAGGTGATAGAAAACCCAATTCAAATTGGCTTGAGCAAAAGACAGAATTAATTAGTTCAGATAACTGCAAAGCCCACGAACAGTCTGGCTTCAGGTATTTTTGGATTCAGAGCTCAATTTGTATCATTAGAACGAGGCTTTCCCAATCTCTCAACTCTCTCTTCCTACCTCTTGGCTTTGTTTCTAGTCTCCTTCTGGTGGCAACTTTACTCCTAATGGTATCTCAGTCAATAGAAAAGAGTGCTACCATCTGTCCTAAAGTGTCTCATGGGATCTTGTCAGCTCTTATTTACTTGCATGCCAATTCCCAGACACTGCAGCATAGGAACGCACTGTGTTGTCTTAAGCCTCAGTGATATGCTCTACCCCTAGAGCCCAGGACTCTGTGTTTTTAAAAAGCCCACCAAAGTTTTCTAGTGTACATTAAAGTTTGAGGATCACTGGCCTAGTGTCTGGCCACATGATAGCTGAGAGGACATCCAAGAGAGTGGAGGACAAGATCACTGCAGGTGAGAAGCACAGCGTGTCTGCTGGGACATCTGTATAAATACAGAGTTGCTTAAGATGGCATCAGAGCAGGGCGGTAGTCAGTGAAAGCCAGGGGTCCTGCCCATCAAAGAGTAAACTTTATTTAACAAAACTCAAAGATGCTTTCAGACTGGTCCCCCAGTTAGATCCATCTGACTCAAAGTCACATACTTGTGAAAGCTCAACTTTGGAAAAGACCTTATAGGTCATCTAATCCAAACTCAATCACCATTTAACCCTGAAGCCCTTGGACATCATCCCTTGCCAACTAGTCACCTAGCAACTACACAAATACTTCTCCTGATGGGGAGGTCTCCACACCTCAAAGGAGCAAAACCATCTTCTAATGCTCTGGATATTTAAAATGTGTTACTCTATTAGGCAGAAATCTATGTCTTTATGAACTCCTTGCATCAGTCCTGGTGAACCTCTTAGAATGGTACAGGACAATTCTATTCCTCAGTCCAAAAGACAACTGCTTGTACACAGTACTTGAAGACAGTTTTACACTCCCTGTATTTCTTCTAGCCTCCAGGATACATGGCCCTAGCAATGTCTGCCAGTCATTCCTTGGGTGATATGGAATCTAACCCCCTTCTTCTTCTGGTTGCCTTCTCTCCTGAAGGCACTTTAGTTGTCTATGGTTCTCCCTCTTAAAGTAGGATGTTCTGAACACAACAATGTTCCAGTAGTGATCTAATGAGAGAATAGAATTATTGTCTCATCCTAGCCACTTCTATTACTATATCCTATCATTGTGTTAGCATTTATAGCAACCACTTCTCAGTGTTTACCGTAATGGGCTTTCTCCTAATCCCTCATTCTACCACCTTTGGCCTCATGCAGCTGCTAAGCTACATCTCTCTCGTTATACACTCTGTGGAGTTTGTTCTGTGAACCCAGGCTTATGACCTTAGGGATAATAAGTGAATTTCAGACAGGAAGGGTAAGCTAAACAAGTCTATTACCACTGTCTACTCATTAACAATTTTAATCTTTTAAATAACATCTCAGGATTTAAAAAATAAATTCGACAAACATTGAACAGTTACCATGCACCAATATTGAGAACATGAAGATGAACAAGGGTGGGGGCGGTGGCGGGCAGTGCTTGCTTTTGGTGGGGCTCACATTCTGGCTGGGGAAACAGAGCTAAACAACCGACCCTAGCAGCAGGTGGCAGGTGCCACGGTAATGGTGTGATCGAACTGTCATCTCTGCCCAGAGACTGAGGGGCCTTACCCAAGAGCTGACACCAGAGCTGGATCCGGAAAGGTGCTCTGATTTCTGCAGTCAGCAAAGGAGAAGCCAAGCCTTTCAGGAAGCAGAAGCAATATGCAAAGGCCCAGAAGTATAAACATGATGTACATTCCAGGAACTAGGGCTGGACCTAGGGCTGGAATCTACAAGGAGAACAGTGAGGGAATGAGGCGGGAAAGTTAGATTCCAGCCAGATTATCAGGGCCTGGGAGGCCATATCGAGTCTGAGTTTTATCCTGTGGTCTCTGGGAAGAGGGTAAAGATGCTTGAAGAATAGAAATTGACAAGTGGAGACACTGGAAACAAGGAGCAGAGAAGAGGTTGCTATAGTTAACTGAGTGATATCTAGAATGTATAAAAATTTCTTGCAGATCAATAAGGAAAAAACAGAATGGAAAAATAGGCAAAGATGTGAACAGGCAATCGATAGAATGGAAAATATGAATAGCCACTAGATACACGTAATGTGAAGACCTCATTAGCAATCAGGGAAATTAAAATGAAAGTCACAATGTTTTGTCATTTCACAGCCATCAGATTGACAAAATTTAACAGCTGACAATACCAAGCATTCATGAAATGCTCACACACTGATAGTAAAAGTATAAATTACAGGCCTGCTTTGGAAAGCAACTTGTCAGCATCTAATAAAGTTGCAGTGTGTACACCCTGACATCCAGCTTTCCTAGTCCCAGGATCTGTCCCACATGTTCACAGTGATATATACAAAGATATTCATTACAGCATTACTTGTAACAGAGAGAGAGAGAGAGAGAGAAACTGCCTAAATTGCTGGTATGGACTGAATTGCGTCCTCCCAAGTTCATACATTGAAGTCCTAACTCCCAGGACCTCAAAATGTGACTCTGTTTGGAGATAGGGTCTTTAAAGAGATGGTTAAGTTAAAATGAGTTCATAACAGTGGGCCCTAAGGGCCCTGATCCAATCTTGCCCTTAGAAGAAGAAGAGATCAGAACACAGACACACACAGAAGGAATGAAACTAGGAGCCAAGAACAGCCGCTCTTTCACTAGAAACAAAGGATTTGAGAGTTTTTGGCTTCAAACTCTCTCAGAGGCTTGAGAGCCTCAGTAAAGGTTTTTAAGGAGAAAGTGTGGGAAACAAAAGGGGGAGGTTAGTCTCATCAGAAAGCTGCTACATGTAATTTTGCAGGTTCTGGGCTTTCTTTATCTCAGGGCCAGTACTATAACTCCTTCATCTGGTTCTGTAATTCATTCATCCTTTGGACACAGGTGTTATCCAGCTACCGCAAGCTGGATGTTATCTTGTTCTTGGGCTGCTGTGACCCCAAAGGAAGAATGTTAGTGTTGGAGTGAGCAGGGCTGAAGCCATGTTGGGACCTAATGCTGCCTGGGCTGCAGAGGGGGGGAGTATTTTTTAAAAGGCAGTTTTTTTCTCTACACTCTTACTTCCCATCCCCTGACTTTCTTATCTCGCTCACTAAGTAGGAAAACAAGGCCGAGAAGATAATTAGTACTTTGCAAAGCTAACAGTTCTTTCTTTGAGACTTGTAGAGTTTTGAGAAATGATCAAGGCCAAGTGACCAGAAGCTGACCTTGGGCACTAGCCAAGCACACCGGCGCAAATCAAAATCTTGCAGTGTCCTGAGATAATAGTGAAGATGAGAACAGAAACCAGAGGAGGCCTTGGCAAGACCTTGTACCTGGCTCACAGACATGGACCCCTCGTAACTCACATCTCCTGCTCTCCTGCTTTTCACCTCCCACATTCCATTCCCTCAAGCCTTCCTTTAAAAACCCCTCAGTAAATGTAAATCTTGGAGATGGGACAGACTACCATCTCCTTCAGCTGAATACATCTGCTTTTCTAACACCAACCATTTGACTTCTGAGTTTTATTTCTGTCCTTTTCAAAGGGGCAGGCAGCCGGACCTGGGTCCAGTAACATTAGGTCTCCAGGTTCCTGACTAGCTCTTATTATTTTGCTCCTCCTGAGCACCAAGTCCCACAACGTTTTCCCACGAGCTATGCTGTCAGCCAAGACTATGAAAAGACTTATTTATGGATAGCATTCTGCTTAAAGCTGCATTTTACAAAGTGTCTCCCCTGAGGCCAATTGTCCATGATTATTTGCTGTGGTGGACTCTTACAGGAAGATTATGTTAAGACACCTGGAGACAATGGCCATCTACAAGTCATGGAGAGAGGCTGCAGAAGAAATCAACCCTGCCAACACATTGATCTTGGACTTCCAGCCTCCAGAACTGTGAGGAAGTAAATTTCTGTTGTTTAAGCCACCCAGTCCATGGTACTTTGTTATGGCAGCCCAAGAAAACTGATACATGGCCTTCAATGGGCCATGATATTAAAATCAAATTAAAAGAATAAACCGGATTTATGCGTATCAACATAACTATAGCTTGATACATGATGTTGACTGAAAAAACAAGTTTCAGAAAGCATAGTCAGTGTGCTATCAGTTATGGAGGATGGCTGGAATGATAGAGCAATTCAGGACAGCCACAACTGTGGGGCGGTTGGGGACAGGCTGGCAGGGGGGTGGAAAGGGCTTCAACTATATCCGTAAAGTTTGATAGAGACAGAGCAATAGGGAGCTATGAACGACAGAATGTGAAATTGTGGTGGAAGGCACATGCTATATTTTTCCCTGTATTTTATTGTATTTTTAAATATTTTCATAATTTTTAAAAAATTGTTTTAAGAGGAGGTTAGAAGAGAAGTGATAAAGACCTGAACTAAGGCAGCAAGCAGTTCAGGGGGAGAAACTCACCAGTATTACACTGTAAGGGATTATGTTTTCTCTTCTCTTGTTATATATTCCTTTTCTTCCAGGCGATAGTGTAGTTTTCATGTTCCAAAATGGCCATACTAGCTGCTCTCTTCCCAGTACAAGTCCCGGGAGCTGCAGTGTCGTGAGATTTGACTCAGGTTATCCTTTTAAGTTCTTCCAGTTTAGAAAAATGGAAATCTTTTCTAGGTGTTCTTCTAGCTAAAGCCTTTGCCCAGGGGGTCCCGCCTTTTATAACAACATAGTGTGTCTAGACTGTGCCCTTGGTGTTGAGCATTTAGAAATCTAGTCACATACACATCCATTTTGCTCAAAAAAGGCAATGCAGCCAGGCCCGGCAATGTTCCTAAAAGGGCACAGATGGGTTTCTGGTTCCACCACCGCCTTCAGCCAGATTTATTTCCCTAGGCAAGTTTCTCACCCCTGAGGCTCAGTTTCTCTTCCCAGAAGCCAGGGATTTGGACCAGATCTAGTCCATCCTCAGCTCCTCTCATCCTCTTCACATGGTGGGAGCGTGGTTCTTACAGGCCAGGTCTCACTCAGGCCCGGCAGCCACAGTTTCCTGTAAAGTTATTTATCTAGTCCAGAAGAGGCAGGTGTGATACTCACTTGTGAATCTTGGCATATCAATCAACAGCATTGTGAGATTCACAGCCAGCAAAGCCTATCCCAGCTTGTTTACAGCTACCAAGTTGCACCCTGAAGAATGTGCTAGTTGCTTGCAAGCAAAGTACTGCAGCTCAGTGTGGATCTATATTTTGGTCCAGCTTAAAAACTATAATCACTAAAATCCCAAATCAAGAAGACCATAGGCATCTTGGGCCTTGTTTCTGGGGCTAAACTAGTATATGTCAGGGATAATCAATCAACCAATTCATCAATATTTGTTGACTCCCTATCCTGTGCCATCAGCTCAAATGTGAACTGGGCAGAATTTGGTTTTGGTGGCTCTGCTCTCCCATCCCAAAGCCTTTGCACCTCTAGGATCCCCGCCTTGTTCAGCACCTGGTACCCTCCTCCACCTCCTCCCCTCTGATGAAAACTCTCTCTCAGGAAAGAGTCTATTTCAGTCCTTGACCCCTTGAGCTTGCCCTGATCAAAGAGCAGTTTTGTCCCCTCCTGGAGGACTTTCAGGCATCTGGGAATAAGCAGATGGAGAATAGTATGTTCTCTGATCTGATATCTCTTCTGCACTCCCCACACCATGGCTACCTATGTGTGAATGAGTCCTGGCATTGGCCCTTACTAGCTTGTGATCAGCCTTGAAGCAGGTTGCTCAACTCTCTGGCCCTCAATGTCCTCATCCATAAAATGGGGGGAAAAAGGCCTACCTTCCAGGGCACATTTCAGGATGGATGAGTTAACATATCTTAAGCCCCTGGCACTTAGACGGTGCTCAGTAAACAATGGCTATTGTTACAGTAATTGGTTTAGAGGAGAGCAGGGTGTCCTCCCAGGGTTTCCAGCTCACATCAATGTTAAGCATTGGTAATTTCAAAGGAAAAAGCCCCGATTCATGTTCTTGAGGGCTTTAGTTCTATTGGGGGGGTGCTGGGGTGCAGGGCTAATGCTACATTAGAGAACATAAACTGACCAGCACACAGGGGCAATGAGAGTATGCTAACCCCCAAGTATCATAGTACTAGAGAGTTAGGACTACAGGCCTGCGATGATTAGTTGTGCAATTAACCCCAAACTGGGAATTTGAGACTGCGGGGTTCTAATCTCAGATCCTCATTCAACTGCCAGAGAGCATCAGGCTTGGATTGGATTCAATTAATCTCTAAGCCCATTTCTGATCTTACATTTCAAATTTTGTTAATTCCCTCCAAACAACTTCCTGCCTTCCTGCAACTTTCTTTTCAAATCGTTTTTTCACTGCAGTAAATAAAACAAAGAATGCTCACCTGCTCGTCATCAGACCCCAGTCGGCTCCTTCCCTGCCCGTGTCATTCCTCTGCTCTTCTTTCCAGCCTGCTCCAGGGAACCAAGGAAAGCCTCGGGCTTGCAGTTACAAATGTCAGAGGGTGCTAGAACTGAGGGTCAAAAAATATGATCAGGCGTCGGCAGCACCGACACCACTCTTGGAAGTGTCTTGGTTTGAATGAAAGATTATGTCACCCTAGGTATAAGACACAGTCCTTCCCTTCAAAGAATAAATTTATTGGGGGAGGCTAAGAATAGGCTCAAGAAAAAAAAAAAAAAGGAAAAGAAAGAAAGAAACCATAAGAGAAGAAACAAGAAGGCCAAGGCTAAATGCCAAGTGGGTCTGGTTGTCGAGGAGTCAGAGGAAGAGGTCTCCAGACCTCAGTGGAAGTCTTCCCAGAGGAGGGCACCTGAACAGGGTGGCAACTGGGTGAGTAACTGAGGGTGTGAGTGGGGACTGGCTTTAGTGCGATGGCTATATTTTGCCTTTGTAGCCAAACCTGACATCAAGACAGGTGGCTGCTGCTAATCTGGAGAACCCAAGGTGTGGCAGAGAAAGATAGGTGCTCGTCCAGGGCCACCTCTGGCCACCTGTGCGCCTCACAGGTGCACAACAGTCTTGATTTGCAGCTGAGGTTGCCATTTAGGAAGCTGTCATGGTTCAGAGGCTCTTCTTCAGGGAAGCGTAAAACAAAGAAGGAGCTTCTCACAGGTTGTTATAAAGCATTCTCAGAAATATCTCTCTGATTTCTAGCCTTCCTGCACAGGGCACCTGCTGAAGACACAGCCATGATTCACCACAACAAATGATCCCAGCATCTTCCTTCTTGCAATGCCACAGTTTAGAAAATTCGGCCTGTCTTTCATCCAAACTCTGAGAAGAGGAGGTAGCTGAGTACTTGGATTCCTTCCTCTTATGAAGATAATTAATTAGTGTAAAAACACACAATCACAGACATACCACTTGGGTTTGGGTGATCTAATGAGGTTGATGATTGCAGGATGCTGAGTCAGGCCAGAATGGCCCCAGGGCCTGATTGCTGCTTGCTCTATGCCTGGAGACCAGGGCCTGCCATGCACCTGAGTTTAACCCTCTCCTTCCTCCAACCACTTCCATCTCCTGTCCCTGTACCCTGAGTTACAGACTCTCTCCCAAGTTCCACCCTTCAGCCCTGGTCCCATACTCCAACACCTTTCCCCAGAATTACCACAAAAGCCAGCAATTTACTCACTTGCTCTCAGGCTTTTCTTCTAGTCCATGGTTCATGAATTAATTGTCCTCAAACACCTCTTTTTTTCATTTTGCCCCTTATGGCTCAGTAACATGCAATGGCTCCCTGTGACCCATGGAACAAAATCCATGTTCAAATGGAAGGCTCTCCCCCTTCCATCTCCTACTCCCTGCTTCCCACCATCACGGCTCCTTAGTTCCTAGCATGGCTTTTCTGTATTAGCCAATCCCTCAACTTGTTCTCCCTGCAATACTTGCTAGTTCAGACTTCCAGATTTCCACTTGTCCCATTCTCCCCACCTCGAAAACTTTTCTCTCCTCAGCAAATCTATTCCCACGGTTTGAAACCAGAAGAGGTGGCAAAACCAACCTTTCTCAAAGACCAAACACTCGCTTCCTGATGAGGGGTCAGTATGTCCTTCAGGTGAAGCCCCACATGCCTACCTGACAATTGAATGAACAAATGAAGAAGCCCTCCCTGGCTGAGCCCTGCTGTTCTGATAATCCCCCTTGATACTGCGAGCCTCAGCATGAGCAGGTGTAAGAGTTACAGCTGGAATCGTTTCCACGGCCCCTATACACAGTAACTGGCAATTTTGCTGAGGCAGATTTCAGTGTCTTACTGTGAGGCTGGTGCTTTGAGTCACTTAGCTGGAGAGAGAACCCAGACACTTCCAGTGCCCAAATTTAAACTCAGTTTTGTTTTACTCTGCTCAACTGTGACGTATGCAGTGGTTGTCAGGAAGTCACTTAAGAAAATGTTATTTCCTTCTGAAAATGACCACGTTTTCCCCCAAGGGAAACAGAACAGTTTGGCAATGGGCAAAAGGCAGTCCCTTCATGGGACTGGCAATGTTAGCCTTCTCCCGGACTTGACTGTGAGCTCTGTCTCTGTTTGGTTCACTGTTGGATCCTCAGGGCCTGGCACATGACAGGTGCTCAACACTCGTTCACTCAATGTGTGAGTATATGAATATATGTCCTGTGCAGCTCTGCTCCAGAAACATCGTTCTAGACAGAAGTACATTTCAGGGGAAAACCAGGAACCTGTGCAAACATTTCTGCATTCAGAATCATGCGAATTTGTGATGCTTCCTAGAGCTCTCTCACAAGCCCACAGCCTCTTTCCTGCACTTGTTCTTCTGCTCCATTAGAATTTCCTGTTGTTCTTTCAAGTATGCATGGTTGTGTCCACAACTTGAGCAGCTCCTTGAGGGCAGGGACCCTGTGTCATGTTTTCATGTCTCCCAGAGAGCCTGGACAGTGCTGGCAGAATCACAGAAGGTGGCAGGTAAATGTTTGCAGTCTAAACAATGGTAACAACCTTCCCTTGGGAAGGATGGATCTCCAGCTGCACTCTTGGGCACTAGCAGAACTGCCAAGGTGGTGCCCCTTCCTCAGGGGAGCAGGAGCCGACCCTTGCCTGCCTGGGGAGGCCACATCAGTGCAGCTCTGAGGCCAGGACTGCCTTCAGCAGTACGAGAATCACAGACTCTTCAAAATGTCAGAGCTGGGGGCCAACCCCGTGGCTCACTCGGGAGAGTGCAGCGCTGGTAGCACCGAGGCCACGGGTTCGGATCCTATATAGGGATGGCTGGTGCGCTCACTGGCTGAGCGTGGTGCGGACCCCACCGTGCTGATGGTTGTGATCCCCTTACCAGTCAGGGAAAAAAAAAAGAAAGAAAGAAAAGTTCTCTATTAAAATGTCAGAGCTGGAAAGGGCCTGGGGACCACCTCATTCAATCTCCTTGTTTTTCAAGTGAGGAAACTGAACCCAGGTGTATTAGTCAGAGTCCTCCAGAGAGACAGAATCAATAGGATATGTAAATAAATATGTGAGAGGGGATGTTTTAAGGAAATTGGCCCATGCAATTCTGAAGGCTGATGGGTCCTACAATAGGCCATCTGCAAACTGGATGCTAATAGCGAGCATGACTCAGTCCAAGTTTGAAGGCCTCAGAACCAGGGAAGCCAGTGATGCTGCTGGTGTAAGTCCTGGAACCCAAAATCTGAAGAGTCCCAAGTTCTGATGTTCAAGAGAGCAGAGTGTAACCAGCTTCAGTGGACAGAGACAGAAATTTGCCTTTTCCTCCATTTTTGTTGTCTCGGGGCCCCTAGAGGATTGGAAGGTTCCCGCCCATATTGAGGGTGGATCTTTCCCACCTGTCCACTCAGGCCCACATGTTAATCTCTTCTGGAAACACCCTCATGGACACACCTAAAAAGATCATTTTACCTGGTTTCTAGGTATTCTTTAACCTAATCAAGTTGACACTTAGAATTAACTATCACACCAGGGAAGTGAGGTGTTTCTGTCCAGGTGAGAGGGCTGGGAAGGTCCCACATTCCCAATGCCCAGACCCAAGCTACCAATGTCCAATTTTGACTCATCTTTACCACACAGGGTCCTCCTCCTGTTAACCTTCTCAGGCTTTTTACCCCTCTAAGGCTGCTGGTGCCCCCATCACCCAGGTGGACACAGGTTCACATCAACCTTGCACAAAGTACGTAGTCAATGAATTTATTTGTTGAATGAATGAATGAGCTATATAATTAGAGTATCACATGCCTGATATTTTGGGGATGAGAAGCCATCTGCCCATCGCCTGCAGAACTGAGCTCCCCTGAGGCTTCAGGGGATCCTGCTTGGACCGATGACCTAGGTGTGAATGCTGAGGGAAGCCTTGTCTTCAGCCTCCACACAACTCTCTCATCCCTCTTCCCACACCCTGAATCATCTGCAGGCCCACAGAGAGGAGCCAAAGTTCCACGATCCAATTGCTTTAACTCGAACATCATTTATATTGCCTTTCTTCTATGTGCCAGGCACAGAGCAGCAGGCTTGGGTCCCTTTATATGAAATTCATAGTCCCCCACTGCACATCCCTGTTCTGGATAGAAAAAACGTTCCTGGCTCATCATTCTCTCTTGTGAAATCCAAGAAAGGGAGGTCTTCAAGTCACCATGTACAATTCACCCACCACAGAAGCCCTCCCAGCCAAATTACTGTGCATCCAAGAACTCGCCACAGGGCTCCAGTGCCAAATCGCCAGAAGGAAAAGGAAGCGCTTGGCCAGGTTTTGCTGACCTGGTTTCTTTATTCTCCTGGGAAGACTCACATGGGACCCAGAAGCCCAGGGATGTCTGCCTGCCCCTGGCACACGTGTATGATGGAGACCCTCCAGGTACCTAATGGGTCCCAGCTGAAAGAGAGAGAGTCCACTTATGCAGCTCCTAGAGAGAGCCTCTTGAGCCTCGCTGGAGAAATGAGGCATCAGCCCTCCCCTGGGATCTTTCCCCAGGAGCCGCAGGCCAGGGTCATTACTTCCAACTTACACCAAGATCCTTGCTTAGTAGGAGAATTTATGGCATCACCATGTAACTTTGAAAAATAAAATCAAGGTTGATCGATAAAAGATATTTTCCAAAGCTATATTGGTGTGTGCTCAATTTCAAATCCATTTCCCTTGTTTAATAGATGGAGAAGGTTTGAGGGATGACTCTCAGTCAAGTGCTTTGTCATGGGCCCCAGAGAAAGTCATCTCTCTGGGGTGACTTACCTGCCCCAGGGACCCACATGAAGGAGGAGAGGCAGGTATGGTCTGCTTTCTCTGGCCTAATCCTGTTTCTACAGACTCTGCACACTGTGATATCAACCCCGTGATGAGGCAGAATTCTTGAGAAACTCTGGCAGCAAGTCCTACCTGGCAATCATAGCCACCTCCCAGGACTTTCCTGAAAAGCACGATGGTCAAACTATAGTAAATACGAAGAAAAAGAAAAGGGGAAAAACACCATAAGCTGGAGTTTAGAATCCTAAACTCGGATCTCAGGTCTCACAGTAACCTGCCATGTTTCCTTGGGCAAATAGTTTCACCTTTCTGCACCCCAATTCCTTCATCTGTATAATAAGGGAATTGAATTAGATAGCGGTCCTCAACAGACAGTTAATCTCCTATCTAAGGGGGTATCTACAACCTGGAGTGCTACTGGCATTTAGGGGGTAAGGTCATGAATACTAAATGACTTACAGTGTGTGGAACAGAACCATTATCCCTCCCAAAATGTCAGGAGCAAACTCACTGAGAAACACTGAATTATATCACGCTCTGAGGTCTTCCCAACTTTGACAAGTCCGTGATTCTAAACGTCTAACTATCCCTTTTCTACCTCTCTTCCTCCTTTCTCCATTCAGTAAATATTTACTGAGTGTCCTTTAGGTGCCAGGCAGTGTCTACATGGTAAGGTGATTGGAGGGAGTGAAGCAAAGTCCCTGCTCTCATGGAGCTTACACCTGAGTGAGGAAGACAGACGAGAAACCCAGGTGCACTAGAGACCTGTCTCTCATCACGATGGCAGTGTGTGCTATGGAGAGAGAAAGGACAGGCTCCCCCAGTTCCCTGGCCCTGCCCACTGTCCCTATCCCCAGCGTCTCCAAATGCCCCCTCCTCTTCCTCCGAATTCTCTGCCTGCTCTCCATGCTTCCCCCTCCGTCTTCACTTCTCACACCCAGGGCTGGATCTAAATTAGAAAGAGCCTGAAAAGACTACAGTATTATGAACACAAAATTAGGTACAAAGGTAAATATCTCCTGTAAGAAAAATCATAAAAAATTACAAATTCTTAAAAGCTGACAAATACCACAAATGTATTCGCAGTCCAGAAAAAATAGCATATTTGTTAACTGCTGTCACAGCCCTCTAATACTAAACTTACAATTTGACACAGTTGATGACTGGAAGAATTTCCATAGGCTGGCTTCTGGTTCTCTATTTCAAACCCTGACATTTCTCCACTGCCCACATGCTTCTGGCGCCGAGCACTGCAGATTGTGTTCATACACTGATACAACATTGGCCTCCACTTTCGTGTCATGCCACCAGGTGAATAAGCACAGAGGGCAGTAGGTGCATGCCTTGAAGCCATTCCTACATTGGGATGGGTAGAAAAATTTAATTATATATGGAAGTGACCACAGCCATACAGATATCCCACTAAACCCCAATTATATGTGTTCCCGACTCAAAAGAATACTGTGTAGACACTCAAAGGTCACCTAATGTGATAGAAGGGCTGGAAGGAAGGCTGCAGTAAAAAGTGCCAGCAGTCATAACTGATTCCCATTTAAATGCCCTTTGCAAATTTTACAGCAACACATGACCACATGAAGGAAGACAGCACTGGAGGCCCCCTCAAGGGCTCTGGCAGGGCCAGTGCAGCGAGGGCCCTGACGCCTACACCTCACCAGATTCACTGGAGCCTGCCTTAGCTTTTACCCAGTCTGCCCTCCTTCACCTCAGGAGGGAGAATTCCCCACGGAGGAACATAGAAGCAAACATTTTTAAATCTGTATATATTCATTTGCTAGGACTGTCGGAAAAAGTACTACAGACTGAGAGGTTTAAACAACAGAAATGCATTGTCTCACAGTTCTGGAGGCTAGAAGTCCAAGATCAAGGTGTTAGCAGGGTGGGTTCTTTTGAGGGCTGTGGGACTCTGTTGCAGGCCTTTCTCCTTGGCTTGTTAGATGGCCATCTTCTTCCTGTGTCTTGTCGAACGTCTTCCCACTCTGGGTCTCTATAGCCAAAATTTCCCCTTTTCATAAGGACACTAGCTATATTGGATTAGGGCCCATCCTAGTGACCTCATTTTAACTTAGTTATCTCTATAAGGACCCTATCTCCAAATAAGGTTACATTCTGAGGTACTGGGGGTTAGGACTCCAACATATCATTTGGGGGAGGAGGGGACACCATTCAACCCACAACAGTATAGAAATGCAAACTGGGGTGTGAATCTCTGCAGAAACTGAGGGAGACTGAGAGAAACCCAGAGAGCCTCACAGAGAGGGAGGGAGCTGTTACCTTGTTTACACTTTGCATTTAGAAAAATGACCTCATGAGCTGTCTGTCTGCATCCGTGCCCAGCTGTAACCACTAAATCAATCATTTGGGATCAGTTTGGCTTTCTTGGACACCATAAATGGCACATTTTTTAATCTGTTTTGATTTCTGTGGCTGTCTCAAATGTCAAAATGATGGAGGGGTGGACAGCTGAAATCTGAGGACAGACAGAGAAGATGGGCCCTCTTCAGGCTGGAAAAACCAAAACCGAGAAGCATGTCAAAGGCCCAGAGAGGATGGGACAGGAAACAAGAACCAGTTCCCAATCCTGGATTCACCCATAAATGTTGCCCACTTTGTCTCTGAAAGCCTGTGCTATTTACACAGGAGGCAGTGAACCTAGGGAACTTCTCAAGAAGTGACATAAGATGAAAATACAAATTCAAAAGGAAGATACATAAATTATTGGATAACAAAGATGCAGACACTCAGACTTCTCCAGTTTGTGTCTGGGTCCCCAGAGGTGCCTCACAAGTGCTCTGAGCACCTGGATCCTGAAAGAGCTCTGCCCTTGCAGGGGGCTCATACAGCCTTTCATAGACCCCACTCATGGACATTGAACTCCAGCTCCCACTCCCTTAGGATTCAGGAACAATCACCATGGGGGAAAAGCAGAGGTTAGCCCTCACACCCCTGCCCCATCCTATTTCCTCCTTCCCCAGCCAAAAGCTCCTTGGCCTACTGGTTCACGCAAAGTGAGCCCTGGAGGGAGCCCCAGGCCCCCAGTTCTGCAACCAGCTGCACCCTGAGCCTAGACTGGCTTTGCTAGAGACCTAGATGCAGGAAAACCATACATATTTTCCCAGGGTTCTCTAAGGATCACCGCACTGACAAAGAGGAAGCTGTGTGTGCTACAGGAGTGTGAGCACCATTAGCAATGGAACCAAAGGGCACCTGGAAAAAGGTGAACTGGGCTCGCACCTCCAAATGATCATTGTTATAGCAAAACACTCGAGAACCAGCCATGCCTACCATACAGGCACCCAGGCTGTGCTTGCTTAGGTCAGTTTATTTTTAACTGTATAGTGAGACCCATCAGTGAATCATAAAAATCAGTTAAATGAGTCACAACCAGCATTTGAAAAGAGGAAAATAAGACAGGATGGAAAATGTCAGAACACAGCACACACAGATTGTAGAGTTTGATGAAACCTCCATTTCTCTTACATACATATATGTGCATATACATGGGGACAAAATGTAAATGTATTTCTTACTATGACTTGAGCTAATAAAGATTGAAATGCACTGATCTGGACTATAGGTCTTGGAGTAATTGAACCTAAATGTTAGTGTGCCACAGAATCACCTGGGGAGCTTGTTAAAGGCAGAGTCCCAGGCCCTACTCTGCAGAGAGTTTTGAGTCATATCTCTTAGTGGGGCCTGGGACTCTGCCGTTAACAAGCTCCCCAGGTGGTTCTGTTACATTTGGTCTATGGAACATGATTCAGGAATCACTGTATTGGAGGAAGAAATTATGTACTTGGTGGGACTGTGTTATGGGAATCTTGAGTGACACAGAAAGATGCTTGTTTCACCTTAATTCAGAGCCTGGAAAAATAAAGGGGCATATGAGTGGGTATCTATGGCATATGAGTGGGTATCTATGTGTATATGTCGGGGGTGGGGATGATATCCTTCCTCCATTTGTGAAGATGAATTCAGCACCTGGCAGGATTGGGTACCAGTAGATCATGTTTGGTTGTAAATTGTGCTTACAGGATTCATAACTAGGCATAGAGAAGGGCTAAATACCTCCTTTGAGTAATAGAATTGTCTACCTGGAGACCCAGATGGCTTTAGGGCAGCCAACTCTGAGACAAAGTCTTGGACTGTGATTACTTTCATTTCTTTCATTTCGTGATTCTAAGAGCAACTGGATAGAGGGAGAGGGTGGAAGATGGATTATCTCAAACACATCTGTCATTAATTAGAGCAGCACTTTTCAAACTGAATCATGACTCATTATTGGGTCATGAAATCAAGTTAGCATTCTGAAAAATAAAATAGAATTGAACATAATACAAAATATCAGGTGCATTGCATATAATAAAGATGTTTGGTTATCCATTGCTACATAACAAAACAGAGCAAAACTTAGTGGGCTCAAAACCACATTTATGTGCTCATGACTCTACAGTTTGGGCAGGGCTCAGTAAGAACACCTCGCCTCTGTTCGGTGGGCATTGGTTGGGATGGCTCAAGGGGGGTTGGAGGATCCACTTCCAAGATGCCTCATTCACAGGACTGGCAAGTTGGTGCTGGCTATCAGCTGGGAGCTCTGCTGAGGCCTGTTGCTTCTCCAAGTGGCCTGTCCATATTTCTAGATTGGACTTCCCACAGTATGACAGCTGGGTTCCCAGGGGGAGCATCCCAACAGTGAACCTTTCAAAAGCCTCCACGTGCATCACCCTTGCTAACATCTTACTGGCTGAAGCAATCACCTAGCCAAGCCCAGAGTCTGTATGGAAGGTGTCTACAGAAGGGCATGAATACTGGGAGGGGTGGTTCATGGGGGGCCACAAGAGTAAGCATTATTTCCTTTAATAAAAATTTTTTTTTCGGTTGTATGTGTGTATAAGTAATGTGTAGCAATGGAAAACATATTCCGAATAGTTAATCACAGTTCA
The DNA here is from genome assembly GCF_027409185.1 of Cynocephalus volans. Taxonomy (NCBI): domain Eukaryota; kingdom Metazoa; phylum Chordata; class Mammalia; order Dermoptera; family Cynocephalidae; genus Cynocephalus; species Cynocephalus volans. Next base: position 52,277,463 of record NC_084464.1, read on the forward strand.
AAAAGCCGGAGGAACAGAGTAGAGAGCCTTGGGCCACAGGCAGAAGACAAATTCACTTTCCTTGGTTTCTAGTTCCCAGAGACCTCTCAGTGTATCTACCTCCATCTGTCCATTTCTCTGATAACTTCCCCCCTTTTCTTCCTCCTCTGTATCTCTCTCTTTCACTCCTCTCTCTTCCTTTCCCCCCCTTCTCAGTCTCAGTATCCCTGTCCCCGAGCCATTTGTTCACACCTTCCTCTCATGTTCAGACATCTTCCCCTTCAAACATATGCATATGTAACCTTAATAGAAGCTGCCCCCCCCCCCGTATGACCCATTCTCTGCACAGCATCACATACAAATGAGCACAGTTCAGTAACCAAAAGTAATTTCACATTTATTTCGATTTTCATGCATCTCTTAAAGAATATTAATAGGGATCCAACCTTAATTCCACAGAATAACTCTGTGAAATTCCTCTCTTTCCTCTCACAGTCCCCACCTGGCAACTGCTCTGGAGTCCTTCACTTGCCAAACCCACAAAACTTACAGCCCAGAAGGCGTTCCCCAGCCACCTCCCCTCCGCGTATTCCTTCTTTCTTACTGTAACTCAGCTGGGCCCTCTGGTGCCACCTCTCTCCCCAACATCTTGACTCTGTGTCACAAAAGATCTAAAGAGAGGGGAGTAAAGACAGAAGCTGAAAGAACAAAAAAACTCTCTTTAGTTTTAACTACTTAAATAATCATAAATTTTATCCCAGTTACACACATAAGATATGTTGTCTTAGAAAGAGCCCTGAATGGTGAGTCAGGAGAAGTTCTGGCTCTGCTGCTAATTAAATGCTTAACCTTTGACAAATCATTCAGCTTCTCAGTCTCAAGCTCCCTGATCTACATGATCAGTAATAACACCCATTTCTGAGGCTGTTGCAAGGACTAAATGAGCTGCTCTGTGCAATGTGCCTAGCACACAGCAGACAAGCAAAAGTTAATCCCCCTTTTTATTCCTCACCTGTTAAATGGGGCCATGATGTGTACCTTGCTCACTTCACAGGGTCTCTCTAAGGATCAAATTAGAAAATACATGTGGAAGCCCTTTATAAGCCACAAAACACTGTGCAGATAATGTATGGTATTTTTTGTACTTTATTGAATGCAGAAATTTCATCCTAGTCATTTTTGTGCACGATGCCATGTTCATTACAGGTCTATAAATAGCTAACATTTTGCGGACCAATTATAATCATAATAATGTAAGGAAATACCTTCTACCACTCCCCCCACACACACACACACCCCACCCCCCCATCCCCCCGCAACCACCAACACACACTTTTCAGCCAAGGGAATTCTGCCTTCCAGATCATGGAGGAGGACTTTATTATTTAACACAAGGCTGGGGGGAGGGGCGCAAAGGTTTCTTTAGCTCAGTGGTTCTCAAAGTGTGGTCCCTGGATCAGCAGCATCAGCATCCCCTGGAAGATGTAAATTATTGTGCCCCACCACAGAGATATTGACTCAGAAATTCAGAAGGGCAGGGCCCAGAAATCTGTGATTCTGATTGCACACTCAGTTATAAGTATAATAAGGTTAGAGGAATGGCAGCAGAGGGAATGTGACTCTCTTACATAGATCTAATAAGGTTTTTGGTAGGGAAACCAGTGCTTGTAGTACAAGATGATCTACCTGTATTTAGACACTTGGGGATAAGAAAATAAAAAATTCCAACCATAGCGCAGTGTGAAGGATCACCAGAAGCGGTTTCTTCCCCTCTGCAATAGGCTGAATGTTTGTGTCTCCCCAGAATTCATATGTTGAAGTCCTAATCCCCAATGTGGTGGCATTAGGAGGAGGGGCCTTTGGGAGTTGAGCAGGTGTGAGAGTGAAGCCTTCCTGAATGGCATTAGTGCTCTTGTGAGAAGAAACATGAGAGAGTTTGCTTCCCCTCTCTCTTCTCTCTGCTGTATGAGGATACAACAGGAAGACAGCTGTCTGCAAACCAGGAACTCATCATGCACTGGTACCATGATCTTGGATTTCCCAGCCTCCAGAACTGTGAAAAATAAATGTTTATTGTTTAAGCCACCCCAGTCTCTGGCATACAAACACTCCTAAACTTATGATGAAGTTATGTGCCACTTAATCCATCTTCAGTCAAAAACACTGTTAAGTTGAAAATGCATTTAATACCCATACAAACCCATCATAAAGTCATAACACTGTAAGTTGAACCATCTTTAAGTCGGGGACCATCTATGTTTGTCATAGCAGCACAAGCTAAGACTCTATCCTTGGGCTCAATGCTCTTCCCCTCATCTTTGGGGAGAAACCAGTCAAGTGAGAGAACAGCTTTGATTCAGCAGCCAGGCCAGAGGAGGTCAGAATGCACAAGACAGAGGCAAGGCCAGACAAGGGAGAGGCAAGCGAGGCACACAGAGCGCAAAACTCAGAAGGGCGCTCACTTCAAGTCTATGCAAGTGCAGTCAGAAGAAGAGGGGATTTCTGCTTGGCAGGTAGAGAGCCTTGAAGCCTGGGAGGCCGAGACTGGGAAGGGGGGTTACATGAGGAAAGAAGGGGGCATATTAATGGGACACTCTGGAAACCTAGGTGAGCAGAAAAACAATTCACTGTCTTTCATCTGCTCTCACACCACAGTCAACACAGAAGACTTCTGTGACCAAATGTGGGGAGAGGGTTCCCCACACACCAAGCAATTCTGCAACATACACCAGCTGAGTGTCTTCTAATTGGTTCAGTTCTGATACTATCTACCTGGAGATGATGTCAGATCATGCAGGTTGAGGGCTCAATCCCCCAAGACTGTCCCCACTTCAGACACCAGTCTCAAGTTCAGATCTCCAGAACTTCTGACCAACCAGCTTCAAGTTGGGGTTCCCACGACCCCCTCTTTGGGTTCCATTAATCTGCTTAAGCAGCTCACAGAACTCAGGAAAACACTTATGCTTACTGGTTTATTATAAAGGACATTACAAAGGATAGAGAGGAAGAGATGCATAGGGCAGGGTATGGGGGAAGGGGCATGGAGCTTCCATGCCCTCCCCAGGCACTCCACATCCCAGGAACGTCCACATGTTCAGCTGTCTGGAAGCTCTCCAAATCCTGTGCTCGGGCGTTCTTGGAAGCTTCACTATGTAGACATGATTGAAGCATGGACAACCACATAAAGACTGAGTGGGGAAACCCAGCAAGGCCTGTTCATTCAGACTCTTCTTGACCTCTCTGTGCAGCACTCCTTCCTCCTGGGCATGGGGCCGATGCCTTCTGAAATGGGGATCTGATGACCTACACTCAGACAAGGCCAGCTTTATGGCCAGCTCCAAGACAGAAAGGCAGGGGAAGGTTAGAACAAGAGCTATGGGGGTTATGAGCCAAGATCTGTGGACAAAAACCAAAATACACATATCATAATATCATACTAGGAAATATTCATCATAGGTCATCCCAAAATAAGGGGCATCAAGGTCTTCTCTTGCATGGTGCAAGGGGACAAGTCTGCTAGACCAGAGGGCACAAAACCCAGTTGTCCAGCCCCTCAGCCAACCCCATGTGTTTGCATTTGTCACTAGAGACCTTGAGTAAAAAGCAGACGGTTGTCTGTGTCCATGTATGTATATGTGTTTCATTGCAGCCCAGGCAGGAACAGGAATTGAAGAACAGCCTTTTTTGGCCCATCAGAGGCAGGCAAGAGATAGAGACATCTCCCACGTGATGGACCAATCCACCCAGCTCAAGAAGCAGCATGCAAGACTGAAACCCTTGACTTCCCACCAGCCCAGAGGGAAGCTACAACCATGCCCTGTGAGTCAAAAAGAGGGAAGCTAGCATTCATTGTGTAATAATAATAGTAATAATGAAGATGATAAAAACAACTTTAAAGACAACCACTTAATGGAGTGCTTATTATGTGCTCAGTTGCTAGGCACTGAGTGTTTCAGGTGTCTCATACCCGTTATCACCAAACCTGTCATCCCACACAGTAGGATTACCACCCTGATGAGAGGAATCTGAGCCAGGTCACTGCACTGCTTGATCCAGAGGTGCCACTCAATAGACTATGTAGTCTGTAGCACTGTGCAGTGCCCAGCCCGAGGGGCCCAGGCTTGGAACGGGCTCGGGTAGCACTGCTGCCCTGGTGTCACAGCCATGGAAAGAGGGGCTAGCCCCACCTCCAGACAGAAGGAGCCACACACACACACGGCTATGACAGCAGGTGGGCAGTGCAGACCCTCAGCTGTTGGGGGAGTGGTGAGAATGCATGAAATGGCTGGGACTGAGATTCTGAGAGTGGGCTGGGTAACTGGGGTGGTGGGTTCTTGTTGCTGTTGTTACGTTGGCTCATATTGAGTCCTTATTCATTGGGTTATTGGGTACTTTTAGACACATACAGAGAAAGAGAGAGAGAACTGTTATAGGCACTTAAAGTTAGAGCAAGTTAGACAAAGAGGCTAGCAGGCACAGACCTCTACAGATGAACAGGGTAAATACACCCTGACACTGTCCACTTTCTGTGTCCCACTAAACCATCCCTCGCCTGAGAAATCTGGAAAGTCAGTCCTCATGTGGGTGACAAATGCTGGGGAAATCCCTGGTCTCTTAGAGTTGGCTTTGAGAGTGTGCCTCCTTGTGCCACCAGGGCAAGGGCAGGAATAGGACCGTAGAAACCACCTCAAGTGGCTTGTCCCTTATCTTGCGGTCCAGAGCAGGAGAACGGCTTACTCAAGATCACGGCTTATTACACACATGTATTTATCCATTGACCTTTTCACCAAACCCCTGTGGAACACCTACCACTTGCCCAGTCTTGTTCTAACAGCACTGATGCAGCAGTGAACAATAATAGCCCCTGCTCTCAAGGAGCTTATGTTCTAGTCATAACCAAGTAAAGTATATGGGATGTCAGATGGCAATAAGTGCTAGGGAGAAAATAAATCAGAGAAGGGGACAGCCAGTGCTTTGGAGGTGGAGGCAATTTTAAGCGGGTAACATTTGAGTGAAGACATGGAGGAAGTGAGGGATTCTCTTCTGGGGGGAGAATGTTCCCAGCAAAGAGACAGTAAGGGCAAAGTCCCTAAGGCAGGGCATGCCCAGATGATGGAAGAAAAGCAAAGGGGTGGTGTAGCTGGAGGGGAGTTAGCCAGGAGGTGAGCAGTAGGAGATGAAGTCAGAGAGGTAGGGATGAGGTTGGAGGTGGGGTCCGGGAGGCCCGACAGTCAGCCTCAACCCACCCCATCCTCTTACCAGGTTCTTGACTCCGCCACAGGAAAGAACTTGAGAGCAGAGTCACAGTAGAAAGTGAGAACAGGTTTAATGTAACAAATAAGACATACAGGCTCCACAGAGATAGTGAAGCATAGCTCCAGAGACTGAGCAGGGCTCACACCAAGTTTAACACAAAAGCAAGAAATACACACTTAAAGTTCAGTACAGAATGCAGGCTGGCTCAAGAGAGTGAGCAGTCGCTTGCTGAAAGTAAGTCTGATACAAAAAGAAAGAAATACACACTCCACAGGCAGGGTGCAGGCTGGCCCGCCTTCTGCTGGGATTCAGCTTTTATAGTTTTGCTATCTAACACATATTCATGCTATCTAATGAATATCCAAATAAGGGACTGGTTCCCTATTACGTAAAATAGTCTTGCACATGCTCAGTCGAACACTTCTTGGAGAATATTCATTGGTCAAATTCTATCACATGCACCAAACACATTCAAGAATTATTCTGTGCTGTTTAGCACCCCAAGTGGAAGGTCATTCAGAGGATAAACTCCACTTTACTGAGCATGCTCAGCCACCAGGGTTATATAACCCCTCTCTACTGAGTATACCCAGCCACTGGATTTGCATAAACCAGCCTCTTGTGATCTTATTTTCCCCATGCTGGTGATGAAAATAGGTCTAAGTGGCAACGGTATCTTTCCTCTAGGGGAGGACCTAGAGGAGGGATCTGAGACCTTGGAGAATGACTTGAAACCGAGAGGTGGTCCTGAAACCCAAGCCCAGGTAAACAGAGCACCTCGTATCTCAGGGACAGGTATGGAGACTAGTTCTTATGGAGACTTGAGGTCATTTTAAGGACTTGGCCTTCCCTCTAGTAAGATGGGAGCCACTGGAGGGCTCTGACCAGAGAAGGAAGCTGCTCTGACTTGGGTGAGGTTTAACTGGCTGTTGTGTTGTGGATAGACAGAAGGTCAGGAAGGGTGCAGTCAAGGAGTCCAGTGTGGGAGATTTTGCTACTGCAAAAATCTGGGCAAGAAGTCATAGTTGCTTGGACCAGGGAGGCAGCAGTAGAAGTGGGGAGATGTGATCACAGAGTTTGGACAGATTATGGAGGTAATGGCAATAGTATTTACTAAAGGATTAGACATAAGATACAAGAGGAACAGGGCCAAAATGACCCCAATGTTTTTGTCCCAAGCTACTGGAAGGAAGGAATTGCTATTAACTTCGATGAAGGAGACTTCAGGAGAGTGGGTTTCTGTTTCAGAGTGTTGTTTGAGATTCCACAGACTTCTGGGTGAAGGTGGAGAAGAGGCAGTGGAGACAGGGGTCAGGAATTCAGAGACCAAGTCACCAAGCAGAGCCAGACCTTAAACTTGAGGATTCACAGACTACACAGCTTCCGATTGAAGAGTGACAGAGGGCCAGAGCAGTCCCACGAGCTCTGGAATTTTGAAAAGTCCATCCTTTGGGAAAGGCTGGGCTGGCAGTGAGGAAGCTTTGGGACACGCAGTCTTTGGAACAACGCTGCACTGAGTGACCGCAGCAACAGGGGAGCTGGCAGAGTACAGTGCTGGCATTCAACTAAGCCCTCACTGTGTCCAGATCCAAGTAGAGGTAAATTCCTTCCGCAGGTTCACCCCCCTTTGGAGACCCCCAGGAGCTCATTGGGAAACTTGCTGAGCAGTGAGCAATACGGGTTTGATCAAGCCTTGCTCAGGCAGCAGAATAATCACGTTTGACTAAAATTCTCTAGATCCACAAACCCCAAAGTCCTGGGCTAAGAGAACAGACTAGCTCAGAGGGAGGAAGCCACCTGCTGGTCTGTGCAATGCTTCACCTAATCAATCAGCAAGTACCTAGGGGCTGCTGGGTTGACAGGGAGGGATGTTCAAGGGTGGTCTGAGTTTGGCTTTCCAGAAGCTCTCCTGGAATCCTTCCAGAGACAAGGATTTGGTTGCAAGTTGTTCACTGAGGAAGTGAGCTTGGCCAGCATGAGAGTGGGGAAGTAAGACAGTGAACAAATGTGTTACTGAGCTGATTACCACAATGAGCAACTAGGCGCAATTCCACTGGGCCCCTCCAGGGGGCTGTGTAGAACACATCTCAGGGTTGTCTTACCAAGGGGCCAGGAAACTGGGGTACTTACCCACTAACTCTCCTCTGTCGTTGGTTGAGGGCTCTTCTCATACACCTTAACTTCCTGGCACTTCCAGTCTGTCCTTTATCTAGGTCGACCACTCTCCTGTGACCAGAGAAAGCCCTCCAGCAGAGACAGGAAGTGTTTGCAGTTAGGAAGCCCTCAGTGTGTGCTGAAACCAGAGTGCTCAGTGGGGTTGGCAGGATGCAGCATCAGGCACAATGGGTTTCTCAGGAACTGCCTGGGTCCCACAAGTGGGAACTTATCCTAACTGAGATGACTCTTATCATTCCTATAAGCAGAGATAGAAATGCAAGAGCAAAGTCTCCCTGGTCCCAAAATAGAAAAGGCACCCTTGGTGCTCTCTGATTGGATACCAGAGCTATGGCAATCCCCAACGAGTGTCAGAATTTTGCAGTGTGTTGGAGAGAGGCAACCCTACCCTAGAAATCTACTGAGAGACCCAGTTCTTCAGGCTCTTACTGAGTGTTTGAGTAACTTCATAGGCAGTGTCTGAGGCTCAGGAAGGAGGGTCCTGGAGGAGGAAGTCAACATCTCAGCACAGAGCTTCAGGCCAGGCCATGGAGCTATTATCCAAGCCCTTCTGGTTAAGTATTTTCCTTATTTCCTTAGCATGGGAGACCTGGAGACAGAAATCACAACCCTCTATATCCGTATCCATTGGTTGTGTGTGTGTTTGCCATGTACCTGTATATATGCCCATGAGAATCTAGACATTCTCATCAACAAATCCTCTTATCTTCATAAAGTCCCTAATTAAAGGACCCACACTAGGAATTATCCTTCATAGACCCTGGACAAATTGACCCTATGTCACTATTAGAGTTAATTTTCTCTTGCCCATATTGGGCAAAACCAGGTAGACAGCACACCTATCCCTCCATCCCCAAAATTCTGTCTGGATGAGCAGTCCCTTTTGTAACAAGCTAAAACTTTTACAGTTCACCATTTGTCAGGAAACTGTTACCTGTAAGGTGGTTACAAGATACATGAGGGGAGTCCTTGTCTTTCCAGAGCTCTTGAGTCCTGCAAATAAATTCCTGCTCTTCAGTAGGATACTTGCTGAAATGGCTCCATGAATGGAATGTTAGAATGGCAATAGCTGCCATTTATGGGTCAGAGCATTGGGGACTGACTTTAGACCCTAGGGTCTCTCTCACATGATCTTCTCTGCCCGCCCTACCCTGTCCCCCCGTTCAGCCTCCTTCTCAGTGCTCAGACACCTACTGCTTCTTAGTCATCAGTACCGGCCACTTCATTCAAATTGATTTTGCAGCATATCGTTTCAATAGCATTTGTGGGTTTTGTTTTTCTGACCATGTTGGGAATTCTCACATAGGCTTTGAAATCACATGGCCCTAGTTTGATAAAAGTGCCCTCGACCAACAGGCTGTAAGACCTTAGGATAGCTGCATAACATCTCTGATCCTGTCAGAGATGATAATAATTTTAGGGTATACTACATGAAAGTGCCTTTTTTAAGCTAAAAATGGTCAAATATTGGTCATATCATAGGTTCCACCTAAAGCCTACCTTGTAGGGTTCTGTGAAAGATTTAGTGAGAGAATATATGTGTCACTGCTGGGGACTCAGATGTAAGTAGCTTGGGACCACAGAAGAAGGTCATGTTTCCCTGAGGGTCTGAATCATTACTCTTCCCAGATATCCACAGGATAGGAGCTCAAAGTCCATTCTTCTGCAGGAATCCTCATGGCCTCTAGTTCCCCCTGCTGTGTTCCCTCCATAATGATGGCTGATGGTTATTGTGCATTTACTCTTTGCCAGGCATTGTGCCAAGCACTCTATATATGTACACCCATCTACCTCTCTGCCCCATGAGGTAGCTACCATCCCCCTTTGACAGAAAAGGAAACCGAAGTGCAGAGAAGCAAAGTGTTTTGTGAAGGTCACTAAACCACTAAGTGGTAGAGCCAGGAGTCAAAGCCCCTCCCCTCCCCCACCGGCCGCTCTCCTGCCATCATGGCCATCCTGAGCCACTTCACACCAGCCTCCTCTCGTTGCATGAACCAATGGGCTCCGGGTGTGGGCACAAGCCTCTCTCTTTCTCCAAAGTGCTGAGATCAGGCAAATTTGTCAGGAGGCTGATTAAAGAGAAAAGACAGAGAATAAAATCAAGCAGAATTAGGAGTGGGAAAGGAGACATAACCATAGATGCACTAGAGATTAAAAGATCATAAGGGAATTCTACATCAACACCGTGACAACAAAATGGAAAATCTAGAAGAGATGGATATTTACCCAGCAAAATATAAATTACTTAAATTGACCCAAGGAGAAGTAGAAAATTTAGAAGGCCAATTAAGCAAGAGACTAGAAAGGTGATTAGAGAGCGACCATTATAAAAGGCACCAGGAACAGATGGTTTCACAGCTGAGTTCTTTGTAACTTTTAAAGAACAAATAATTCCGATGTTAATTAAACTCATCCAGATCATAGAAAAAGATAAAGCACTGCAATTCACTTTATGAAACCCACATTGCCTTAGTACCAAAACCTGATACAGATTGCTTAGTAGAAGGCAACTGTAAACCAACCATTCTTATGCATGTAAATATAAAAAATTGAAATAAAACACCAGCAAATAAAGTCTGGCAAAATGTCATTATAATCAAGTGGGATTTATCCTAGTAACACACAGATTTATAACAGAAAATCAATTAATGTAATTCATCACATCAACAAATTCAAAGGAAAAAATGTGATTATATTAATAAATAATGAAAGTATTCCATGAAATAAAAACTCTAAGTAAAATAGAAATAGAAGAAAATTATTCATTCTTTCAGCAAATATGCAGCAAGTGCTTACTAAGGATCAAACCAGGTTCTAAACCCTGAGGATTGTATCCCTGACCAAAACTCAAAAATTGCCTGCCCTCATGGGGCTTATATTCTAATGAGAGAGAGACAATAAACAGGACATATAAGGAAAGTATGTATTATGTTAGGGATATATGCTAGGAGAAAAAATTATAGCAGGAAGAGGAAGTTAGAAAGTTAGACAGGGTGGTCAGGGAGAGTGTTACTAAAAAGTGACACCTGAAAAAAGAGAGGGGCAGCCATGCGTGTGTAAGAGGGACATTCCAGACAGGAACAGCAGTGGGAAGGCCCTAGGGCAAACATGTACCCCAGGGAACTGCTCAAGGAGGCCAGTGTTCCATCAGGTGATGGAGGACAAGATGTTATCCAACTGCAGCACCAAATTATGGGTGTTCAGCAAAGCTTCATTGAACACCTGTGGCATAACAGGGACAAGATAGAGATATGACTTATGCTACGAGCAGACACTGCTACTCTTGAGCTCTCAAGCCCTGCCCTCACCATGGGGTTTCTGCCCACCATGTGGCAGGCTGGGTGGGCACTCTTGCATCAGAATCACTAGACCCCTCCCTCATCTAAGTCCAGGCCCCAACGGAACCTTCAGAGCCAGTGAAAGTAGGGGGTCTTCCCCTCCCCCACCCCAGGCTCAGCTCATTTTCAACCTGAGGATGATCAACAGTGCCATGATGTCATTCTGAGGCACTCATACCTACCTGGCTGTGTCCCACCTGGCTATGGCCATTAGGCACATATGTTTGCCCAGCTGTGCCCCGCTATGCTGTAACCAAGACCCTCACTTGGATGTCATACAGACTCAGCTGCAGCTGCAGCCAGGCCTTGTTTTCACTGTGGTTAACTCACACTGCTGCAACAGAATTTTCCCTTCTGGTTCTCCTGCTGTAATTTTCCACCCTGAGATAGAGTCATAACCGCATAAGATCATAAGATCACCCTGCCCTGTTACAAAAATCCGGAAATGCTATGATATAACAGTAACAGCTCTGCTGCGTTCACGGCTCAGCCTTTGCGATTATAGTCTACTGAGCTAATGCCAGCATATCAATAAACTCTGTTTCCTGTTTTAAGCCTCGGTGTTTCCTGCCTCTCCGTGTGAGTTCACAGTAAATAACTCACTGCAACAATTCTACCAGGGAAACCCCACACCTGAACCCACAGGGCTGGGCTAACTCCCAAGGCCAGACAAAGCCATCGCAATAGCAGATAGAAACATCTTCCACATTCTGGGTTATCCAGCCTGAAATCACACTATGTCGGGAACTCCAGAGTTTTGTGTATTGGGGAAACACATGTTCTAATTCTTCAAGGGCACAGACTGGTGAAATACACCAAAATTTCCATGACCAGACAGAACACACTCTCTGTTGAAAGAAGGGGTAATCAAACTTGGGGTGATATCACCATTTTCTCCAAGAACAATGGCTGGGTACTTAATCTACAGTTCTCTACCCAAAGGCCCAGCCTGGTAGTTCTCCTAAAAGAAGGGAAGCTGGCTCCAAAGATGAACACATCTTTCAACTCCCAAAATCTTCAAACTGGCAGCTGCCTCCAGGTGACAGTTCTCTTCCTAAAAGAAAATCCTGAAACTCTGATGGGCTCCCACACCTATGAAAAACACCTTGCACAGTGCCTGCCGTGGAATAGGCACTTGTAAAGTTCTCCTCCCCTTCCTTCCCTCCACCTTTTCAGTTTTCTACAGTGTGACCCCACAGATGTCCCCTCTTCTGCATGAGCACAGGCCAGTTGAACTTCATGGAAAGTGCCTCTTCAAAGCTGGAGAGAGGAGCTTCATGAAGAAGCTGGGGGCCCCCACCACTCTGTTGTGGACACCTTTTGATGAGGTTAGGTTGCCGCTTCTGTATATTCTGCCTATAGGAATGGTGGCTTAAGAAAGCAGATGTGGAGAGCTGAGAGCAAAGTCAAGGGAACAAGGAAGTGGGGACCCTCTCTGCTCACCATCTCCTAGCTCAGGGCCAACAGCAAAAGCTGCATGCTTCAGACCAGATGGGTTGGAAGCCTGGCCTCGGGGGCTGGTGTCTGCTCTGAAAATGGAGAGACTGTGGCCACCAAAACCCCCTCATTGACATTGACCATGTGGTTGACATGTTCTAGAGGAGCCCACTCATTCTGAGGTCATTGGTGCTGTCAGCAGTGAGAACCAGATGTGCATAGGGTCTTCCTGCCACATAGACCAAAGATGAGCCGTATGTCAAAGCATCTGGGCTTGGTATCCAGAGACTCCTGGATCTCGGATCCACCACCTACCAGCTAGAGAACTGCAGGCAAGTTCCCCAAGCTTGATGAGCCTCAGGTTTTTTCTTTGTTTTTTGGTTTTTGTTTTTGTCTATAAAAGAGAAATGTTAATGCTCCACAAGGGTGATTAAGGGGATAGGATAAAATACGCTTGTGGTTAGATCCACCTCATCAGAACTACCTAATATATTTTAAAGCATCCAATTCTCTGGAGGATCTTAGAGATTGGCTTTTTATGATTTGGCACCCAGTCACTTCACCTGTTGGCACTTATCTTCCACTTCATTCATCCATGTTTTAATCCCAGTAAACATGGGGATAAAGCCAATGCCCAAAGACCACCAGGAACACTAAGCAAAGCTAGGTTTGTTAACTTGCTGCACACCGTGCACACACCATGGGGAACTGCAGAGTGGCTCAGTAAGACAGAGTTAGCATGGGCTTGTTAGGGTTTGGGCTAGTGCTGTGTGATTTGGGGGGCTTAGGAAGCAAGGATTGTTCTAGATTGGGTGCTGTCAGGAAGCAAGGGCATTTTCCTGGTTGGGTACCTTAATCATTTTTTATCTCAGAGGCAAGAGGAATGAAGCAGGCCAGAGTTGTCAGTTGCAAAGAAACAGAGTCACTTGTGTTAGCTGGGAGAAAAAGATAAGCATTCATTGACTCTTGTGGTTTCATCATGTCCTGTGTTTCTCATGTTCCATTATGGTCATGGAGAGACCTTGGCTGATGTTGATATTATGTGAAATTGTTTATGTTTATGTTTAATAGGAACCACTAGGCCAAGCTGGTAGTTGCCAGTCCAGCTGTATGGACTGTTCTGTTTTTTTCAATATACAACAGTAGGTATCCACTCCTAGAGAACTCAGATGCCCCCTGACTCAAGAGTAATTTGTTTACATATTCCACATGATGCCTACCCTCATCTTTGTCCAGGAAGTGTCACCTGCAGTTACTCCCTAGGGAAGGTTCAAGAGCCAGAGGATGGAGGTTTCTCAGCAGTGCACAAGGAGACAGGGCCCTGGCTGGGGATGAGCTGAGCTCAGGTGCCTCGGTGGACAGAGGGATACCTGAGGCTCTTGTGCGGCAGGAAGAAGCTGGCCTGGGTATCTGTCCTTCACACCCACGCTCACTGGGCCAAAGCAGTGGGCGGTAGGGAGCCATCTCTCCTGGATGTCCTGGCCTGCAGGAAGATGCCTTGCATTTCGCCAGGCCAGGAGAACTGGGCTGGGAGAAGGCTACTGACTTTGGGAAAGGATGTTGACCAGGGAGACAGGAGAAGTGAATCTGCCCACCCGAGGGCTGTGCGACCTTCCTCTCTCTGTGTCTCAGTGATCTTATAACCATAAGAAGCAGACTAGCCCCTAAGGTTCCTTCATGTCTGGCATTCTAGGGACAGGACTGCCACTGAGCTGTTGAATAAATAATGAGGCAGGCACCTCTCCTCCTGAGGATTTGCGTTGGTGGTGGGAGGAGAGAAGAAAGCTGGAACCAGGAGAGCTGAGCCAGGAGCTCCTGCCTAGCCTGCCATTTAAATGAACATTGGACCCTCAGGTGTTGCTGATAATGCTCCCTGGCATATGATAACAGGTGACGCTTACCCAACTTGTGATATGCTAGGTAGGTAGTATCCTATGCTCTTTATGTGCTGAAGCATTTAACCTTACAACAACCCTATCGGGTAAATTGTACTATTATTCCTATCTTACAGATGGGGAAATTGGGACATAGAGCTATTAAGTCACTTGCCCAGGGTCACACAACCAGTAAGTGGCCCAGCTGGGATTAGAACACAAGCAGGCTGGCTCCCAAGTCCATGAGCTGAACCATACCAGATACTTCCTCCCTGGAGTGTAAACAGCCCTTTCTCATAATCATCTTTGATTTGGAACCCCAGAACCAAATCCAGCAGGCCAACTGTTTGTAAAGTTGCATTGGAAGACAACCATGCCCATTTATTTATTTTCTTTTGAACAACAATGGCAGAGTTGAACAGATGAAACAGAGATCATATGGCCTGCAAAGTGTGAAACATTCATTTTCAGGGCCCTTACAGATAAAGTTTGCTGACCCCTGATCTAGAGCCTGTGTCCTAAGACAGATCTGCCACTTTGACCCTAGACAAGCTGCTTTTCTTCACCTCAGGTTCTCATCTGTAAAATGGGCACATTATGGGACTTTGGTGATCTACAGTGTGTGCGCTCAAAGTGCCTGAGTCAAAACAGGTGCTTGACAAGGATTATCTGCTATCACTGTTAATACTGTGGTGAAAATTAGGACTGATTCCTGTAACACCACTCAGGACAGGGCAGGACTTCATCTTCACCTCATGGATGAGAAAACTCAGGTACAGGTAAACAGTTTTCCCAAACTTTCATGAAGAATGAAAGGCAGAGCCTGGTCTTCCCAGTCCAAGTCCCACTCTCTGCCACCTCCCGTCCCCATGCTCCCAGCTCTAGCCACCCTGGTCCTCATCTGTGTTCGCCAGCGCGCCAAGCAGCCTGTCTGAATTTGTGAGTTTCAGTGTCTGTGAGTACCCACAGCGTGCAGAGCTCACCCGCACAGACATTTGTCAAAAATGACACGCCAGTCATCCATGCCACGGGAGACAGTGAGTGATGCGTTCCCCAGAGCCACCATCCAGGCAGCAGAGGATGGATGGAGCCCTGGCACCCACTCGGCTGTCCTGCACTGGGAGCTGTGGACCAGGCAAGAGATAAATTGCAACCTGGTTAGCGGGCAAGGAGGCTCAGTGTGTGGTCAAGCAGATGCCCCGTAGCCTGCCCCCATACCAGGTTCCTCCCTGCTCTCTCCCTGACCCTCTCCACTGCCTCAGACTTGCCCAAACATGGTGTCCGTTTAGGACTTGTGTGCAGTCACTGACAAGGAGGTGGATGCTAATGGGCTTCGGGTTTTTTCCAGTAATAATAATAATAATAGCTGACACTTATATCCGAGTATGCTTCACTGTTGTTCTAAGTGCTTAGCATATATTGACACCTTTAATCTTTAGCTTCCCTGTGGTGGAAGTACAGAAGGTACATAGAGGAAGTCAACGAGGTTAGAGTTCTCCTGCAAGGTCACACAGTAAGTGGCAGAGGCAAGATTTGAATCCAGTCTGGCTCCAGAGTCCACTGCCCCTCAGGACTGCTATTTGGGAGTCAGGGATGGAGGGAAAAATCATAGCCAGTCCAGGACAGGCAACAGGAAGAAGTAACTAAGGATTTGGGTTCAGGCCAGACTCACCACTAAACTACTGAGTGGGCAGAACAAGTTGCCCCAACACAGATGCTCCACCTGCAAAATGAATAGGAGCTGCCATTGCACACAGGCTGGCAGTGCCCCACACCAGTTGCAGGGCTCTACAGCAGATGCAGAGCAGGCCCCTCTCTGTCCTCTGGGAACCACAGGTACTGGCTCTTCTGTTTTCACACATTCGCTGCCTTCACCCAGTAATTCCAACCCAGATTCCCCCCGAGTACATCTCATAGCTCATTAAACCATCACCTCTGTGTCCCTGAGGCTAGCTCAAATTCCTCTGAGATTTTGTAGGGATGTTTATGGCTGATGGCAGCAAAGGGAAGAGACCACGTAAAACAAAAAGAAAAGAGACAGTACAGAGCTCTAAAAATGTTTCCAAAGTCTTGCACAAAATCTTCCCATGGGTGTTTTGTACACATAGATGATTTGCTTCCCTTCCATTCCAGATGAGGGGTTTGGAAAGACCTCGGTCTGGGGTTTGGTTCAGCCAATCAGTTGCTATGGGTCTTGCAGAAGCACTTTCCTGTCTCTGAGCCTTACTTTCTTCATTTGTAAAATGGGGATAAAGATAGTATCTATCTCATAAAATCATTGCAAGGATTAAAACACAAAAAACACTTAGAACAGTGCCTGACACATAGTGAGCCCTCAGCAAATACCAACCGTCCTTATTCTCTGGTTTCTAGTTTCCTCAATGGGAAAGTGAGGGGTGGGTTTCATGCCATGTATGGGCTTCCTGCTCGAACGTTCTGTGACTTAGTAACATTCCCGTGGTGCTTCCTTATCTCGTCCCGCTCACCCGCAACTTTCTTCTTTGTATCCGTGCACCCCAGCCAACTGCTTTATTCCCAGTGTATGGGGTAAAGAGGACTATGCAAGAGGAAGCATTACCACTCTCATCCATGGTGGCAAATTGTTCAACCTCCCATCAAACAGATCCATAGCTGGGGAATCTGAGCCATCATGGCCGGGTCACTGCCCACCACACCCTGCAACAACTGGCCTCAGAATCCTTCCCAAAGCTTCAGTGGGAAGCAGCCCATGCCAGCCCACCTGTGTAGACTGGGCTGCATCAGCCCAGTGTTTGCAGGAATAAATAATTCCAGCTTCCCTGACTTCATGCGGAGGACACCCATGCTGGGAAAGAATCTCTCCTGCTGTTCAAGCTCTGTAAACACTTGAAAAGTCACTTTATTTTTCAGTCTGTGGGTAAGATACCACCAGATGAGGACGCATCATTAAATAGAACTTGAGGAATTTTTCCAGCTTTTTGGGGGGAGGGGAGGGAGTTGGTGTTTTTCTCCCCCCACCCCCGATGCTTTTTGGATAAACACATAAATCAGCATCATCTATATTCATTAGATAACGTGCCTTGTTTAGTACAATATTACCCCTGTTTTGCATGATTTTCCCCCCTTCGTGATTAATATAAATGACTTAAGTTAATTATGTTTCTCTTCATGGAAAAATGTATTTGTCAAAGTGCTGAAACATCAATAAAAAATAAACACGGTCGTTTGAAGAAGGGCTCATTTGCAAATGAGCAGTTGGGGTATGGGAGGGAACGGACTCGCCCATTTTGGGGGTGGCACTCCGATTGAGTGGGCACGCTTTATGTTTACAAACTGTGACAAAAGCATTTTTCTTAGTTAAGCACTCACAGGTCCTGATGAGGCAGATTGATGTTATCATTATTAACGATAATGACACCTCAGTTGTAGAGAAAACCATTTTCTCCAGGATCCCAAACAACACTGCATGGATTAAGCTTCTCCTTCAAAACTGGGTCCGGCACGTGGATTTGGCAGGGCTCAACAGAGGCAAGTACAGGTGATTGCAGTATGAGAGGGAGAAATGAGGAAAGGCAGACCACAAGGCTGCTGTGGAAACCCAGAGGAAGCAGGAAACTTACAGGTTACACAGCCCAACCGCCTCACTGGGCCAGTGACAAGACTGAGGTCCACAGAGGGCAAGAGACTTGCCCAAGGGCACACAGCATGATAGTGGCAGAGCTGAGAGGGAGCCCAGGACTCTTGACTCACAGGCCCTTACTTTTTCCCTATATTCTGCCACCTCCCTCGCCACAAGGCAGCCAAAGCTATCTTCTCACCTGAGCAGGTGGCACCAGCAGAAGCAGGCAGGGGAATCCCTCAGATTGCTGGACAGTCATGACCACAGGGAAATCTCTGGGTTACTGACATTTTTCATGGCCTCTAGATTACCTCTATCTCACCCTGCCTGTCTTAGTTTGGGTTTTCTGAAAGCAGATCCTGAGACAATATTGTGGGGGCTGGTGGTCTATTTGAGAGGTGATCCCAAGATGCCCAAGTGAGATGGAGGAAGAAAGAGACAGGGAAGGGAGAAAAGCCAATACAGGTACACTCCTGAGGGGTTTCTGCTCTAGACACTTGGGCTCACTCCCATCAGAGAGACTGTAGAGAACATGCTTCCAAGTTGTCCCAGTGCTGGACATGGAAACAGAAGTGTTTCTTCACTGGCTCAGGGCCTTTAATCCCCAGTCTGTCTGGGTCACCCTGCACCCAGGCTGAGCAAGCTCCTGTAGTACCAGGAAAACCCAGAGAAGCAGAACCCTGAGCGTGAGAGTGGGAAGCACCAGTGGGACGGTCACTGTCTATAGCAGTGCAGGGAAGCTGGAGGTGGGCCAAGAGGATGTGAGTGGGGCAGCCACAGCGCCTGCTACCCACCTTTGTCCAAGTGCTCCCAGCCTGCTGAGACCACCTCCCTCCAAGTAAACTCTTTCATCTTGTCCTGCAATGGTAAGAAACACTTACCTGACTTTTACCATTGGCCACCATACTTTATTTTTCTTCTTAAGTATTACTTGTCCCCCTGAGTATACTATAAGTTTTTCAAGGGCAAAATTACAGCCATCATCATTCAGTCATTCAACAAATATTTACTGAGCACCTACTGTGTGTCAGATGCAGCACCAAAGATAGGGAAAATTCTTGTCCTCAAGGAGCTTGCATTTTAAAGATGGAGATAGATGACAAACAAGTAAATAAATACTATAATTTCAAGAACTGATAAGTGGTTCAAAGAAAAACAAAGCAGGGTAAAAACAAAAACAATGAGTGAGGTAGTCCTGGGACATTTGAACAAACATCTGAATGAAATAAAGGAGTGGGCTGTGCAAGAATCTGGTGGAAGAGCATTCAGCCAGAGAGAATACCAGTGCAAGGGCCCTGGGGAATAACAAGAAGGCTGGTGTGACACTCAGCAGAGTGACAGAGGAGAGGTAGGAGATGAGGGAAGGGAGGCCCACATCATGAAGGACCTTATCTTTACACAGAGACCCAAAAAAGGTACTCCAAGCTGACCAGATGGATAGATGGGTTGGTGGGTGGATGAATAGGTGGGTGGGTGGATAGATGGATGGACAGGTGGATGGGTAGGTGGATGGATGGATGGATAGAATGGATGGATGAATCGATAGAAATAGTGACATGCCGGTGGATGAAGAAAGAAGAAAATAAAGCAGCTTCTGTGGGAAGGATAGAGCATGTGCCAATCGTGCATTCAAAGCTAAACTTTGCAGAGAAAGCAAATACTGTACCAAAAGTACCCAATGAATAGCTATTAGACCAAAGAAGCAGTCAAAGGAGCAATGTCCCTCCCTGGGCTTCAGCCGATAAGAATCCTAGAAGGCTGCATGTCCTTATCTTCCTTTACACTCCTGCAGAGGCCCAGCTTTTCCCCCATGGTGAGTATCCTGTAACATTAAACAGTACTGCAGCAATGTTAATTAAACTTTGGTGCTGGAAGCTAGTGAATCATCCCCTCCATTATATATTACCATGTTTACTCATCAGGGCTCCATTTTTAATACCAGTCTTTTAATTAAAGCATGTCACCATAGTCCATTACTGAAGAATTTGGGGGAGGAGATGTGTGTGTAGGTGTGAGTATAATTGAATTCAGCAGTTTTTTACTGAGCATGTACTGTCTGCCTGGCAAGTTCCGAGGTGCTGTGAGCAAAGAGCATGCGTGTGAAGGGCCTTGAGTAATGTATGCAACCAAAGCGAACTCACACTCACAGACACCTCAGAGACAGTGACGTGTTTATCATCACTCAGTAACCAACCAGAACTCTTTACTAGCAACCTTTCCCACTCGTTTTAATCTGGGAAATCCAGGCCAATCACAAGAAAATGTCTGGGACTTTTCTTTTCAATCAAAATATATAAAGTCTGTTGTGGCCTAGACCTTGATGTAGCTGGATATCTTTAGAAAATCATCCTAAACCTTCTGAGCCTCGCTCTCCTCATGGATAAAAGGAGAGGTTCTTCTTACCCAGGAACACTCCAGATTCCAGCTGTGACAATTTCTCATCCGTGACCTTCCAAACTTATAGGCCCGACCGTGAGAATGGCTTTCCAGAATGGTGGAAAGTCTAGAGTCACTCTAAGATTTTCATTCACCAGAGAAAGATTCCATGATGTACACAACATTTTGTTTCTTGAGTTTTCAAAGGAGACCAACAAGAGCCACTCGGAAGTACAAGCAGTTACAATGCAAAGTGCTATGTGTGTACTTGGATGAAGAGGAATAAAATAAATACGGCCAGAATTTAGAGAGAGGTGGGCTATGTTCATGGGTGACTGGGTGGGAGACATTTGAACTGGACCCTAAAGACTAAGAGAGGGTAAAGGAGAGCCCTTCGAGGAGAAATCCTCCTCCTTTCCTTCCTGCTCAGGATGCCGCCTTACAGGGGGGTGATGTGGTAGCCATGCTGAGGCCATGAGGCACCCCAGAGACAGCAGAAGGATGGAGTAAACCAGGATCATGGATGAACCAGCACCACAACAGCTTTTTCTCCAGCCCTCTTATTAACTTAAACCTTCTGGTTACTCCAGTCTGAGTCAGATTCCTGTTACTTGCAGTTGAAAGCATCTTCGTCTCACCCACCCTCTCTGGCATGTGCCCTAACCACACTCTCTTCTTGTATGAGTGGGTGATCTGTGCTCTCCCCTGTTCTTCCTTCCCTGGGCAATTGTTTCTTCATTTCTGTATCCCAAACTCTCCCGCTTGAGCCTTTTCCTTCCAGCTCTTGTAGAACTTTTCCTCCTCTACATAGTAGATGCTCAGATTATGAGTGCCAAGTAAAGGGAGGAAAGAAAGTTGCCAACCACCAGTGAAAACCACCACACCTCAGGCGTGGCTTTGCGGATAACCTTTTTTCATTAAGCCAAAAATCTCTGGCAGTGAGCTAAAAACAAACATTTGAAACAGGCACAGGAGACTTCCAAAAATTAAAACACTTTGCCCTGAGAGGGGAAAAAATGTGTTTAACCAAAACAGCACCTGCAGAAGATATTAACATTTTCAAATTAAGGGCACTTGAAGCTTTCGCTGCATTAACACATAGCACAATCCATTTAGACATCAGAGGGTTCAAGGTGAGCTTTTAAAACCTTGTTTGTTTTAAATAAATGAGGTACACACACACAAGCACGCTCACACGCACACGGAGCACCCAGTTTCCAGACAATCATCTGCTACTGTGGTGCTGTGGCAGTGACTCCTTTGCCACCACGAATCCTTTCTGGTGAAGGAAAGCCTGCAGATGCTGTTGCTGGTGCAACAGGTAAATCTTGGGTGCCTTCTCCATTGCAAACCTGGAGAAGACATCCAGGATTTACCTGTTGCCCCAGCATGCCCTTCTCTGCTCATCCTTAGCTTCCTGCCCTCTGCCTGTCTCTTCACTGGCTAGCTTACATCATTCTCCCCACGTGCAGGTCTTCACTCTCCACCTGCAATCCAAGCTCCGCCCACTGGGAGGGACTCAGTTCTCCGTTCTGTCCTCTGAGCCTCTTCCTCCTAGCTCTCATTCCTTGGATGAGCTCATCCAGCCCCATGGGCTAAATCCCCCTGTGTGGCAATGGCTCCCACATTTCCATCTCCAGCCAGCACCTCTCTGTGGACTTCCTCTTCAGAGTCAGCTCCCCACCTGGCACACCACTTGAAGATTTCAAGACACCTAAAACTTAACATAGCCAAAAGGAGGCTGCTGATCCTCTCTGTGTCCCGCTTGCTGGTCCCCATCCTTCAGGTCTCAGCTCAGGGTCAGTCCCCAGAATTTAAATATATATATTAATTATATATATATTCCCCCAAATTATATATACGTATGAAGGAGGCATCAGACCCTCTCTGATCTCTCTTCTAGGAACACCCTAGATTTTCCTTCACAAACCAGGTCACACATTGTCAGGAAATCTTTTCTGTCAGGATATCTTTTCTGTGGTATATTCAACTAACGGTCACCTGTCTTTCTGGATTTTAAGTCTCACTGGGCATAGATCAGCCCCATTCGCTCACCACTATCTCCTGAGTCCCTGGTACTGTGCCTAGCACAGAGCAGGCCCTCAGTAAATATGTGAGAAAGGAAGGCATGGGTCCCCCCACCCCACCCAGCATGCGAGATGTCTCTGCACCCAGTGGGTGCACAGTGCACGGCACTGGTGGCTAAACGGTGATGGAAACTTCAACACTATCCCCCTGCTGACTTCAGAGTTAAGTCCTTTTCTCACATCACCTCGTATAGTTCTTACAACACCATAGCAGGCAGGTTTTATTGCTCTTCCCATTATATAGATGAGAAACATGGCTGGGGGAAGTAGCAGGTCCAAGATCTCACATCCTGCAGAGAGCAGAGCCAGGACTCAAGATTCAGGTCTGTCAGACTCCCAAACCCATGCTCCACCCAGCCTCTCATCTCACAAACAGCACCCTGTATGCTAACACCAAGGGACTCTGTGTAAGCAGAAGGTCCCTAGCATGGTGTCAGAAGGCCTGGAGCTGAGTCTCAGCAAGGCCATTTGTAAGTAGCTTTGTGGCCCTAAGGCAGCCCAACGATTTCTCTAAGCCTCAGTGCCCTTATCTCTCATCCTACCTCCATAACATAAAGTGTGAGATGCTGCACACAAAGCCCTATAAACTGCTTAAAGAAAAACAGCTCTACCAATGGGGACAAGACTGCTGCTCCCCTTGTGGGCAGCTGCTCTCTGAATTCTGAGCTGCCTCTTCTGAACCTGAGATATCTCCCCAGCTTGTGGCAGAATCAAAATCCAGAGGCTGCGGGATGAATGAGGACACAGAGGCATTTTGTTTGACTCACAGAGTGTTTAAAACTTTGTGTGTATGTGCAAACATTGAGTGTCTTTATCTAAGGATCCAGATTTTTACCTTCTCCTGAAAAATTAGAAGCTCCAGTGACATCGGTCACAACTGGCATCAACTGGCATCATTGGCTGGAGCTGAGAGATGGCCATGCTCTCTCTCCAGCTTGCCACTGTCCCCATCCGAGGCTGGGAACCAGATGTCACTTATCCTGGTGCCTGTTCCCTTGACTTTCCAACAGTGGAGACACATTTTTATGCATCAGTATCTGTATCAGAAGTGGGAAAAGCAAGCATGGACCAGAGGATAGTGCAGTGAGAGATAATATGAGTGAGTATAATTTGAGATGCACGAGAAGAATAATCACAGGGGTTTGAGATGCCAGGTGTGTGTGTTTCAAAACAACACAGCCCAAACAAGGCTCAGCAAAAACACAGCTTCCCCCACCCCAGCTCCACTCTGTTATGTTGCCTCTCTGGACCCTGTGAGATTTCAGGTTTCAGATGTCTGCTTAGGTTAAACAAGGAGTTTTTTAGCTAAAGATATGCAGTAAGTCTCCAAGACTGAGCCACTGCCTCCTCCCTCTCAAGTCAAGTCAAGACCTGTGTCTTCAAGGCCCTGCTAGCATCTGGGTCCTTGAGACCCTAAAGAGCCCAGGAAGCATGAGACTGATGAATCAGAGCAGAGGTGTCCTGTACTCTCCAGTTTCTGAGCTATGAGAATCCAAGGGAAACAGGATGAAGGCAACTAGTAATAAATAATAATAATGCCAGACTCCTGTGATGCACCTAGCAGTTTGCAAAGTACTCTCATTTATTCAACATTTATTTGATAGATATGTGCTGAGGATCTATTATAGACCAGGCTCCATGCTGGGCACTGTGGGCATGGTGTTATACCAGGTAGACATGATTCCTGCCCTTAGGAAGCTTTCAGTCTGCAAGGAAACATTAGAGAGCTAACATTTCTGTAGCACTTTGTCATGAACCAGTCGCTCTAGGTGCTTTCCATAGAGTAACTCATTTACTCCTCACAGTAACACTATGAGATAAGTACCACTATCATCCCCATTTCACAGATGAGGAAACCGAGGCTCCTGAAGTTAAGTGACTTACTCAAGCTCAGTGGCAGAGCAAGCTGCCTGCCTCAGAGCAGCATCTTGGTGGAGACAGACTTTTGTGACCATAGATTGGGAAATTGAACACCTCACCAGTGAAGATTCCCAAGGCCAAAATTACATGGCCAAATCACCCTGCCCCATGGCCCTGGGCTCTTCTCCCTCTTCACCTCAAAACTCGGAGACACCTCTTCAAAGGAGGAGTTATCACCACACTGGTTGCTCTGGTCTGAGAATGACAGTGCTGAGCTAGCAGGATTTGCAGGTCCCCAGGCAATTTGCATCTCTGGTTGGAAGTTTTTCTCATCAAAGCAACGGAAATCAATACAGTAAATACAGTCATAATGAACTGGCCTGCTCACACTCCCCGCCTCTCCTGAGGAAGAGGAATCATGAGAGACACATATTGGTTCCAGCTTCATCATGTCCTCCCCCTCCACCCAGTTCTCCCACAGGGAATCCACCCTGCTCCTGTCGACAGCATTTGAGATGTTTCAAGGTTTCTATTGCATGTCCTTTGTCACTGTGTCTGTGAGGATTCAGCAAGGTTAAGATTTAGGAACTAGAGGGAGTTTAACTTCCAGCAAACATCAGTCATAGCTGCCCCCTTCCCAAGTACTGTCCATGGCCCTCCAGGCCAGAGGGACCTAGAGAAAATCAAGTGACCATCTCATTTCATACATGTGGAAACTGAGGCACAGAGAGTGCAGGAACACATGGCACAGGGTCAGCACACCTCTCCAGCATCAGTACGTCCACCTGCGTGGACAGATACACCAGAATCTCTTTCTGAGAAAAGCATTGGCAGCTGGGGAGCGCCCTGCCCTGCCCTTCACTGTGGTGTCACACTGGCCGAGTGTGACTGCTGACCCACTGTGTCCTCACTCTGCAGGACCGTGAGAAAGCTGACTGACCTCTTAGGAACTCTGTTTTCTCAGGTAAAAAATGTGGGTGATAATAAAAGTATGTATTCTGTTGAGTTGTTGGAAGCTTTAATAACACTTGAAAAACAATTAGATTTGTGCCCAGCACATAGTAAGTGCTCCATAAATGTTGGTGACTGTGACAGTGATGAATAGAGTGAATATGAATGTGATAATGATGGGCATTATCGCTGGGACTAAGAGCTGCTGCTAGAGAAGTTTAGCTGCCTCTGACCTAGAACTGGGGGCAGGACATAAACTTGTGGTGCACTGAGAACCAGCCTAATGCAGAAATGTCTTCCCTGGTTCACAGATGTCAATTGTGTTCCCTGGATAAATGGTGAGATTGAAAGTCCCTGAAGGTGGGAGACAGCTCTGGATATCTTTTTGTTGCCTAACACAGCACTGAGAACAGATGGCATGCCTCAATCTTGGATCTTTATACCAGGCCCATCTACGTATAGCCTGTGCCTGCCAGCTCATGAAAACCAGCCTCCCTGCCAGTGGAGGTTCCAAGGAATCGCTCTAGCTGAGTCTCAGCAATTTTTGCTTTTGGCTCTCAGGTTTGGATCTCTTGACTCTAGTCTACCATTTCATCCCTTGTCTCTGGACTGCCCAGATTTGGTGTTCCCTCCAAGTTTTCTTGCATGCTTTCCTGGCTTAACACAACTTCTTTCCCATACATCTGTAGCCCTTTCACTCCCCAATGTATAGCATTCACCCAGGGGAGAACCACTAGCTCCAGCTGTCGACTTTGTAGAATCTCACCTATCCCTGCCCCCCAACATACACACCAACCCCTTACACCTCTTACAAGCCAGAAGGTAGACATTAGTTCCATCCTCCCCCTCCCCCCACCTTGTCTAGTATCTAAGGTTAAGAACACTTGATATGCACTTTTCCAACCTTTCTGTGGTTAGGGTTGACTGTGCCACCCAGTCCTGGTCACATGAATTGGGAAGCTAGCCCCTTGGAAGATTTTTCTTTTTGATAGAAAAATTTTGTAAGGATAATCCCTTTTCTTCCTTCCTTGGTTGCTGTCATCATGGTGATCATTGGACCTGTGGCAGTCATCTTGCCACATGAGAAAAAGGCCATGAGAATTGCAGAGATGCTGACCAGAGCCTTGTCAATACTGAGCTGCTAAATGATCCAACTCCAAGCCAACGGGAGTAGGGTATGGAGCCACCTGCCTCTGGATTTCCCATTATAAGAATCAATTAACTTTCCATATTTTTAAAGCCAATTTTAGTCAAGAATTCTATTACTTGCAGAAACAAAAGTATTCCAAAGCTTTACTAGGTAAGTGACAGTCTGCCTATCACAAACTCCATCAAGGTACAGCTTGATTGAATCTTGTAGATACACTGAAGAAAAAATTCTCTAATGTGGTCTAATAGGAATCGACACAGAAATTCAAGAATCTAAAAATGTGAATGAAAATTTTAAAGTCATCTATGTCTGACATCAATGGAATAGAATTGAGGGTTCCGAAATAAACTTTCATATTTATGGCCAGATGATTTTCAACAAAGATGCTAAGACGATTCAATGGGGGAAATAATAGTCTTTTCACCACATAGTGCTGGGACAACAGGATATCCATACACAAAGTATGAATTTGGACCCTACCTCACACTGTATACAAGAATTAGCTCAAATGCATTGAAAATCTAAATGTAAGGACTGAAATACTAAACGCTAAGAAGAAAACACAGTTATAAATCTTTATGACCTTGAATTAGGCAATGGTTTCTTAGATATGAAACAAAAAAAATATGTTAATTGGACATCAAAATTTAAAACTTTTGTGCTTCAAAGGATAACATCAAGAAAATGAAAAAGCCCATGAAATGGGAGAAAATTTTTGCAAATGATATATCTGATAAGAGATTTGTATCCAGAATACATAAAGAACTCTTAAAACCCAAAAATAAAAGGACAAAAAGACTATTAAAAAATGGACAAAGAATCTGAATAGACATTTTTTCATAAAAGGTTACAAATGGCCAATAACCTCATGAAAAGATTCTCAACATCATTAGTCAACAGGTAAATGCAAATCAAAACCACAATGAGACACCACTTCACGCCCACTAGGGCAGCTATCATCAAAAAGATTTTTTTAAAAATGTTGGAGAGGATGCAGAGAAACTGGGACCCTCATAAAATGCTGGTGGGAATGTAAAATGATGCAGCCATTCTGGAAAACAGTCTGGCAGTTTCTCAAAAAGTTAAACATAGAAGTACCACCCAAAAGGAATGAGAACGTATGCCATACAAAAACTTGGACATGAATGTTCACAGCAGCATCATTCTTAATAGCCAAAAAATGGAAAAAAACAAAACGTCCATCAATTGATGAACTGATAAATGAAATGTGGTATACTCATAAAATGAAATATTATTATTCAGCAATAAAAAGGAATGAAGTACTTAACATGCTATAACATGGATAAACCATGAAATCATTCAAAGAAGCTAGTCACAAAAGACCACATATTATAGGAGGGGTCTTCAAAAAGCTCACGGAGAGATTTGTATTATCTTTTAATTCCATTTTCCCACAAACTTTCTGAAGTACCCTTGTATAATTCTATTCGTATGAAATGTCCAGAATAGGCAAATCTTTGGAGACAGAAAGTAGATTAGTGTTGCTAGGGATTGGCAGGGGTGCGGGGGCGGGGTAGTTAGGAGGATTTGGGAGAAACGGAGGGTGACTGCTAAGGGTAGGAGGCTTCTTTGGGGAATGATGAAAATATTCTAAAATTGATTATGGTGATGGTTGCACAACTGTGAATATATTTTAAAACCATGGAACAGTATATTTAACAGGATGAATTGTATAATATGTGAATCGTATCTCAATAAAGATTTTTTTTTTAAAGAAAAAGTCACCTGTGTTCATACTCAATCCTGTGCAAGCTCTTCCCTGATGGAGATACCAGGAATTAGAGCCAGTCAGGACCTCAGGAAGCAAGAACGAATTCCAAGTATCACATTTAAGGGGGAATGAGAAGGTGGAGAATTAGACCCAAAATTCAAGATCTGCAGGAAGGATAGCAAGATGAGCAAGCAGGTTCAGGGGCCAGGGTTGGAGGGATTCCCTAAGACAAAGACAACAAAGACGCTAACCCCCTCTACTTGGGCATCCGTGGAAGGCATTACTACCCTATCACAGTCTGCTTCTCTGCTGAACCCAGAGATAGCAGTATCCTACTACTCATCCTGCCCTTTATGCAGCCACTTACCAGCACATAGGAACTGACACGTGGAGTGAAATATGTTTGCCATTCCTCACCTAGGACAATGGTACCCAAGAGAGAATTTTGTAAAATGTTTGAAGCCATGTATGTGGGCAGAGAGAAAAGCATCAGAGCACAAGAATAATTTACTCCTATCCCTGAGATGATGCTAGAGTTTCTCTAAGACAAGGATATCCCTGGGAACTCACTACTGCTTGTTGTAGCTCATTCCATCTTTGAGCAACTGAGTCAATATAATTAGAAAGATTATATTGATTTGAAATCTATCTCTCCAGAACTTCTTCCCTCCATCCTCATCAGGATACTATTTAATCCCTTGGAACCACATGAATTTTTTTATTCAACAAGTATCTATAGCGTATCTGTGCCCACGTATGTCTCTACATATCACGTGCAGGTACTAGGCTCCAAGAAGGCTAATGGGGAGAGTGGGAGGATAAGCCATATAAACTTGGTATAAACTTGGTATGAACAGTATAAACTTGAGTATGAATTGATTCAGGTGATTGCTTTTCCTCCCATAGTGGGCGGAAATCACCTTTTGGGTGGTTTCCATGGTGGGGGTGGACAGTATGAGTACATGGGGGAGCATCTCGAGTTAGGGAGCACTTAACTCATGTAAAGCCTTAAAAATCAGTAACAAAACAGAAAGCATCATAGACTCGAGCAACAGGCACAAGAATAAGATTACTAGAAGAAACAGATGGACAATAAAAAGGGAAAACTTTTTTTCACAAGCAATCAAAGAAATGCAAAACAAAGCAATGAAATTTTGTTTTTTATTCATAACATTAACAATTTGTTAAAATATAATACTCAGTGGCAAGGATGTGGAATAAAAACTGGTACAACTGTGGAATGAAGTTGAAGAATATGCTCTATAACCCAGTCATTCTGCCCTTATCCTTATCCTAGAACACAGAGACTCAGACAAGTATTTATGGTATAAAGTTGCTGATCAAAAGTGTTTTTATACAAGCCAGGAATAGAAACAACTTAAATATCCAGCAAGTGGGGAATGGTTGCATGAATTATAATGTAACCATATGCTAGAATAGGTTTTCAAGTAGTTAAATGGAATAGGGAAATGCTCACAATATAATGTTACATTTGAAAATCAGCGTCCAACATCAAGATGGAACTCAGTTTCCAATTATATACAATTTCTACCAATTTATAGAAATATGACTGGAAAGAAATACCACAAAGTGCTGACAGTCGCAGTTACTGGACAGTGGGATGAGCCGTAATATATATTTCCTTCCTTATTCTTTCATATATTCTCCAAATTTCCTCAAATGATCATGCATTTTCTTTTATCTTTTTTGGAGGAAAAGAACAGTATTATTATTAAAAAAAAGAAATAAGAAAAAGAAAAGAGTAAAAGATCTTAAGTCACCCTGGCTCCTTCTATTAACAGCTGAGCCATGTCTCCCAAGCTCTCCTAGCTTCAGAAGCCTCATTCATGAAATAAGGACAATTGCACCAAAAATGCTTCACAGAATTGCTGTGAAGATAAAAGAAGAAAATGTAAGTGACATGCTTTGTAAATTGTAAAGCATTATACAAATGTTAGCTGTTGTTAACATTATAATACAAAATTAATTCCAACAATCTGAGAGCCCAGAAAAGAAATCCATAACAAGATACCTCAAGTTTTGATAGAGAAACAAAAAAAAAAAAAAAAAAAGAAAGAAAGAAAGAAAGAAAGAAAACAAGAATGAGCTAAGAATAGAAAGAAGTAGAAAGTCCATAGGAATCCTGAAGAATGTTCACTATAATCTCTCAGGAAGCCCAGGAAAAATGTTTAACAAGGAGCCCCCCCAAAATTTACAAGGCAACCAAATGTTAACAGCACAGCCCAGCTAACAAGCCACACACACTGTTCTATCTTCATTTTAAAAAGAAAGAAAAAATACTCTAAAATTTCAGAAATATTCGTCGGCAGGATGGGAGAGTTCACTCATCGGGACAGGCAGATGAAAATAAGAGATAACATAGGTCAAAATTAAACTGAGAAGTATCTTGCCGGGATCTGACTCCAAATGTAAAAATAAGCACCCCGAGGGAGAAAACTGGGTAGCAGAGGGAGCACTTAATGATCACAGGGCCAGGACTGGACTCAGCAATGACAAGCTCACTCTTCATCTTGCGAGGGAAGTGGCCTGCTTCTGCTGGCTGCTGCCTCCGGTTGGCACCCCCTGCTCTCCTCTCAGCCGCTCACCTATCCCACAGCTCCTTCTCCAACTTCCCTTCCCCTTCCGATTCCACACCACTCCTGCTTCAAGGGTCCTTTGCTTCTCCCTGCTCTTTCCTGTCCTCCCCTTCTCCCTGCTCCAGCTATCACCTTCCAATCTTTATCTCCACACTGGCTGTTTCCTCATCTCCCCCTCCATCTCTCCAGCTGCCTGCCAGACACACCCACCGACAAGCCCTGCTGCCACTTCAGACAAAGCTTGCCTAAATCCAAACGCATCTTCTTAAAAACAAAGTCTCACCTGCTCCTGCTAATAGTTCTGCTAGAAACATGGGCTTCCGCTTGGGCTTCTTCTCTTCCCAAACCAAACAGATCACATCTCAAATACTATCTATTGATACATCCTTCCACATTTTTCTTATATCAGGCCCTTCTGCCTGCCCATGTTCCAGCTCAGCTCTTCACAGGCTACTGTAGCAGCCTCCTGACTAGACAGCTCTGCACTGCATCTCCTCTCTCCAATCCCTTCTCAAGGCCACTGTCAAGGGAGCTTCACAAGACATCACTTTCTCCTCAATTATATTCTCCTAACCAAGGCTTTCAATGACTACTTCATGCCTATTAGACAAAGAACAAGTATTTTGCCAGTATTCAAACTCTTGAGCCCTAGCTAAGGGCTGAACAAATGGGAATGTCTTGGCCAAGCTCAAATGAAAGGTTGGGCCAAGATAGTGGCTGAGATTAGATTTCATGCATGGAGTCTGGGGTACCAGTTGTCAAGAGCTGACTGAGCATGGGCAGGATTATTAATGGTCAAAAAAAGTTAAGTCTGGGGAAGGAATGTAATTGCCAACATTTGAGCATAAAAAACAACATCCCAAAGTGAATCATGGAATGGAATCATTCCAGAGATGGGAAGGAGTACAGAGATTAGAGGCAGGAGCGTGGGCTCCAGAACAAGGACCAGGTAGGTGGAAGCTAGAGTTGAGGCCAAAGAGGCCCTTCATGGGAGCAGGTCAGAAGTGTCGCTGTTGGGCAACGTGATGCATCTGAGGCCAGCCTTGCTGGGCACTCACTCCCCGCGCTGTGCTCTCTCTTCTCCGTGCACATAAGGCAGGCTGCAGTTTCAGACAAAGTCATGAGTGCAGCTTCTGGAGATTTAATATGAAAGTAGTGCTTTAGGTCCATTTCCCTTCCACATGAGCCTACCACTCCATGCTCACTGCCTTAGTCCAATTGAGCTACTACAACAGAAATGCCTTAGACAGGGTAATTTATAAACAATGGAAATGTATTTCCTCACATTCTGGAGGCTGGGAAGTCCAAGATCAAGGCACCAGCAGATTCAGTGTCTGGAGAGGGCCTGCTCCTCATAGATGAAGACTTCTTGCTCAGGTGGCGGAGGGACAAACAGGCTCTCTCAAGCCCCTTTCACAAGGGCACTAATCCCATTCCCGATGGCAGAGTCCCCATGACCTAGTCACCTCCCAACATCCCCACCTCTTAATACCATCACTTTGGGGTTAGGTTTCAACATATAAATCTGGGGGACACACATTCAGACCATGGCACTGCCCCTCAAGACAGCTACATATCCCCTCTTTAGTCCTCTCCATCATTTCCCCAGCCTAGAATGTCCTTGACCCAGTGGTATCTCATTCTCATGCAACCTTCCCAGCACAACTCAAGTCTCACGTCTACCACAGTTCATGAGGAACTTTACTCCTTCTGAACTCCAGGAAAGAGAGAAACCAGGGGAATAAAGGATCTGCTGGATCTGAATCTGTGCTATTCCTTTGGCATTAAAACTGCCTTAGGTTGTCAGTGATATTTACATGTTTGTGGGTTCTCTTCTGAGGCAGATTCTGTTGGCTGAAGATTCATCCAACTCTACCAAAAAGGCTGCAAAACCTAAACATTCACTTTCGCAGCCTCTTTTATTGCCAGGGTGGCCATGTGACACAATTGTAACTAATGATAGATAAGCTCAAGTCTTGGGGGAAGGGTGGTGTTTCTGAAAATATTTTCACTTTTCCCAATAAAAGAGACAGAAACAACTGGTGCTATACCCTTCCATTCTTTTTCTATTTTAAATACGGGATTGGAGTTTCCACAGCCTTTGTGGCAATGAGGCAACAAGAACAAGGATGAGAAGCCATTTGCTAAAAGTGGACCTGTAGGGCCTGGTCCCTAAGGACATTGTTGGGCAGCTAAACCAATATCCATATTCATCCACCCCCAGACTGCTAATTATAAAAGAAAAACTCTTATTTATTTAATCCAGTTTTAGTTAATTTTTCTGTTACTTGCAGCTGAAAGCATTTCTAACCCAATCATCTCCTTACCAGACCATGAGCTCTTTGATGACAGGGACCATATTTTCTATACCTCTGCTTCCTGCACAGCAACTAATAAAGGGTCTAGCCTGTAACCAATCTCAGTAACCATCTGCCAGCAGATGGAGAGGACAGGAGGGAGTTCCCTACCCCACCAAGTGCCTATTGAAGCAGACAAGACATAGATATTACATGAAATAGTGATAAACAAATGAGATGTTCAAGAACTAATTGACAAATGAGATGTAAATAAATCCTGCCAACCAAATGGCATCTACCCAAGCACTCTGAAGGGTGAAATTGCAGAAATGTTGGACAAAATGTATGACCTATTATTATAAAAGGCATTGGGTCCAAGATGCCTGGATGATGGCCAAAGTCCCTCCCACCTGCACAAACGCCTCCCGGGGAGCCTGGGAGCCAGGTGACAGTGGGTCTGACTTCTGTCCAAACATGTTGATGGAATCTGTAAGAGAGATGACAGAACACCTGAAGAGCATGAACTTGGTAGCCAGCTGGCATGGCTCTTCCTAAAGGAGACATAGAAAAGGCTAATCTGTAAATTCTCTTTTAAAGGGGAGCAAGTAAAGAGGAATGATGGGATGGAGAGAGAGGGACCAGTGGATGTTTTTAGAATTTCAAAAAGTCTGTGTTGTGGTTTTAAAGCTCAGGTTCATAAAGTATTCATCTGCTCTGGGATTGGTGAGGCTGTGACTTCAAATCTGAAAATAGAGAGTAGGATTAAATAAGCACATGTCTTAACAGAGACTCACTAATGAGGGGCTCCCCTGGGGATCACACCGAGACCAATGCAAGTGGAGAGTTTTGTAAACTGTTCACAGCAGCATCACTTCACCTGGACGTGATCCCAGCACAAAGCTCAGAAAATGGGGATAGGGTTGCCAGATAAACTACAGGACTTCCAGTTACTTTTGAATTTCAGAGAAACAATGAATAATTCTTCAGTGTAAGTACATCCCAAATATAAGCATGCCCCATGCAATATTTGGGACATATTCATACTTCAAAATTATTTGTTGTTTCTCTGAAATTCAAGTGTAACTGGGTGATCTGTTGTTGTGTTTGTTTTGTTTTGCAAAATTGGGTCACCTTAGATGGGGAGAAATGGAAGGAAGCTGGAAGGGCTGCATGAGTAGGCCCAGAGGCAGCAGAGTGGGATGCTGGTCAAGACACTAAATAAGGAATAATCTCAGCCAAACCTATGAGATCATGAGTCCTGGGTCCTCAGGACCTTGTGTCGGAGGAACAGTGGTTAAGAGATACAAGCAGTATAACCTAGAGGTTAAGAGCACAGACTCTGGAACCAGACTGTCTGGGTTCAAACCCTTTTACTGCTACTTACCAGCTGGGTATTTTGAAGCAGTTACTCAACTACCTCATGCCTCAATTTCTTCATCTGCAAACTAGCATTATAAGAGAACCTGCTTCCTAGGTGTTTTAGTCCGTTTTGTGTTGCTATAACAGAAATACCTGAGACTGGGTAATTTATAAGGAAAAGAGGTGTATTTGGCTTATGATTCTGGGACAGCTGCATCTGGCATGGGCCTCAGACTGCTTCTTCTCATGGCAGAAAGTGGCAGGCAGTTGGTGTGGGTACGAGCAGATCACATGGCGAGAGGAAGCAAGAGAGAGGAGAAGGGGCCAGGGGTTTTTTAAGCAACGAGCTCTCACAGGAACTAATAGAGGGAAAACTCACTCATGAATCCCCCCTCCCCCAGGGAGAGCATTAATCCATTCATGAGGGATCTGCCCCCATGACTCAATCAGTTTCCAACACTGCCACATTGGAGATCAAATTTCCACATGAGTTTTGGAGGGGACAACACATCCAAAGTCCATCACTAGGTTGTTGAGGACTAGATGAATCAACACATGGAAGGTACCCAGAGCAGTGCCTGGCACATGGTAAATGTCAGTTCTTATCTTGTGCAGAGGTGAGTCAGAACTGGGTCTGCACACTGGTGTCAACCTCCAGCTGGTGGCTTCCTGAAAGCCAGGCTTTGCTACTTCTCTGTTAGTAGGTGCTTTGTTGGATAGCAACATAGCACACCTCAGGGCTGGTTGCCAGCAATGATTATCTGGGAGGGGTACAGAAATGTGGAGTGGGCCCTCTTGGGGACAACCCCTTCTCATGGGTCACACCTCCTAGTCCTAGTCTCCAGCTCCTTTTCCCCTGCTCCTGCCAGGAGCAGCAGAAGTGTTCCTTCTCAACATCTGCAATCTCTTCTGCATCCCCAGGAACCCACAACTTGATGGAAAAAAAGTAGAGTCCTAGAGGCAGTAGCTACTGTAATGTGTTGCCCTGGGGTTGCACAGTCAGCACCGGCCTCCCAGAGTATGGACCACAGGCTGACCTCTTTTCTGGCTTGCTGCTGACCACAAGGAAGCACACTTTTTGGCCCCTCCAGACCCCATCTGGCCTCCAGGTCTGCCCTGGCTTGACCTTTGGTGACTGCAAGGTCCTCAACCTTCTGCTTGCCTGTCCCTGTCCTTGGCTCCCCCAGTTTACCCTCTCCTGCCCACTGGACTATCCTAGAGTGGACTTTGTCTTCTCTTGAGTCAGGAGAGCAAGAGAAAGAAGCAACTAGTCACTGCTCTGAGGTCAAAAGGGAGCTCAGCACAGCTGCCACACAAACCCTCACCTCTCTTTTTCTGTTCCGAAGACCTTCCCCTTCTGGTCTCCAGAAGTGAGTGCTCTCGTGGTGGCCTGTAGTTAAAGACAGACACAAATTTAATGCTCTGTCCAGGTCTGCTACCAAAGATGTAGAAGCTGAGGCATCTTAGGGAAAAGTCAAATTTTAAAAGCAGGAAGATGAGAAATTGGAACCCTCATACACGGCTAGTAGGAAGGTAAAATTGTACAGCCAATGTGGAAAACAATTTGGTGGTTCCTCAATAAGTTAAATATAGGTTTACCATATGACCCAGCAATTCCACTCCTAGATATATGCCCAACAGAAATGAAAATTTTTCAATCAAAAACTGTATGTGAATGTTTTAGCAGTTCATTCACAATAGTCCAAACATGAAAACGACCCAAATGTCCGTCAACTGATGAATGAATAAACAAAATGTGGTATATTCGCACAATGGAATATTATTCAGTCATAAGGAGAAATGAAGTACTGAAACATGCTATAATATGGATGTACCATGAAAACATTATGCTAAGTAAAAGAAGCCAGACACCAAAGGCCACATATTATATGATTCCATTTATATAAAATGTCCAGAACAGGCAAATCTGTAGAGACAGAAAGTAGATTAGTGGTTGCCTAGGGCAGATGGAGAGATTTGTGGGTAATGACTAAAAGGTATGGGGTTTCCTTTCGGGGTAATGAAAATGATCTAAAATTGATCGTGGCAATGAATGCACTGTATGAATACACTAAAAGACATTGAATTGTACACTTTAAACGATGAATTATATGGTATATGAATTATATTTCAATAAAGCTGTTAAAAAGTTGGCAGTTGGCCCAAAGTAGACTTCAACTCTTCAAGACCAGGCTGAGAGAAAGAACTGAAAAATAATCCACAAGGAAAAAAGTAAATTTTATAATACTGCCATCCTGGTGGCTGTAGAAAGCCAAGAGGTGGGTTACAGACTCTTTCCTGTCTCCATTGCTAGATTATTTTCCATTCTCCAACCCTGAGTGCTACCTCTGCAGCTCGCACATATTTCTACTTCTCCTTTAATAGCACTAGAACATAATTATTGGCTGGGCTGGTGGCTTTCCTACCGATGGTGAATCTCAGAGGGCTGAGGCTATCCATTCTCGGCTGGTCTTCTTATCTCCAGCACCCGGCACATGGTTGGTGCTCAATAAATAACTGTTGAATTGATACAAATATTATAAATCCTGGTCTCTTTTATCTAAAACTCTGTCTCACAAGAAACTGGTAACACGGGCTGCCACTGGGGAGAAGAACTAGGTGGTTAGGGAGAGGGATGGGAAAGAGACTTCTTTTGCATATCCTCTATTATCTTTTGAATTTTATGCATGTCAACACAGCACCTATTCCAAAAAGAAAATTCATTTAATTTCTTACGTTGTTTAAAAATATAACACCTATTAGTAAAGACACAGAATTCATGCATTTGACAAAACAGAGAACAGTATAATATGACAAAGTTCTCCAAGGAGTAGATTCAGGTAGCAAGCCTCTTAGTGGGAGACTCAGGGGGGTAGGGATATAAGCCTCTGGGAGAGAAGAATGGGAAGATTTATAGCTTCCTTCCCGTAACTCGAAGGAAGCAATTTTATTTCTCCATTTATTCTTGGTAATGGCATCAGGGTCTCCCTGGCACAGCCAGCCTCCCTGCCATGATCAGGACTTTCAGTCCAACACTGACACAGATTCATCAGTATCATGTGGCATTCACATCCCTGCCACCACACCTACTTGTCAACTCAGGAGGACAGCTGCCTTGGCCAAAAACTGGGAGAGAAGACCTCATAGCTGAGCATAATTATCCACTTATCAGGACAAAATGTGGAGCCCATCCCTCACCACCCAAGGAAAGGCGTGCTCAGAAGCACTGGAACAGAAACAAACTTCGTCCCCTGTGGGCTTCCCTCCTTTCCTTGCAGGTTTCACCCCTCTCTCAGGCCCTCGCCTGCACCTTAAGAATCCTGGACCCTCATACTCACCCCCTTGGTGCTGAGCAGTGACCTCCATGGCAATGAGAAAATAAAAAGTGGTGAGATCCAAATATCCCCAAAGGACGCCTACCCTAACAGTGAGCCAGCACCTGGTTGAGGAATGCTTTGAAATGGCTTGTTGGTGTCTCAGCCTCCCTCTCTTCCCAGCAAGCACCCTGGAGGCAGGTCTGAATCTCCACACCACCCATCTCCAGCCCCCAGCCCGGGCCTGGCACCACCCAACAGGCACTCGGTATTTGTTGTTTAGCTAACACTAGGTGAGCCCTTACCAGTGCCACGCACTGTTCCAATTGACTTAATCCTGACATCAGCCTTATGAGTCACAGAGACCTTAAAGCAACTACCTCAAGAGCCCATAGCTACTAAGTGACAGAACCAGGACTCAAACCCAATTGGCTCTAGAATCCATTAGCTTAACCCAAATGCTACACCATGATTCATACAAGAGACACTGAGCATGCATGTGTTGGGGTGAGGGTGGGTGGGGGGTTGGGGTAGAAGGAAGAAAGAGAAAGACAAGAAAAGAAGGGAGGAGGCAGGGAGAGCAAGAAGAAGAGAGGAAGAGGGGAGGGTGGAAGGGAAGTGGCTAGGTCCCCAGTACTTGCTGTCCACTCGGACAGGCAGCAGCTCTGTTTGGTCAGGGCTGTAGAGGTCAGAGACTGACTCAGGCTGACAAACTCTCAAGTACTAATGAACAGCAGCTCATTAGTTTCAGAGAGAACTGTAACTTCCAAGAAAACCAGAGCCTCGCGTCCGTTGGTGGGAGGCCAACCTATGTGGGAAAGGGATCATTCTCATCCAAAGTCTGCGTCGTAAGCAAGGACGCGGTGCCAGAGAGCCGCAGGATGATCTTAATGGCTCGTGTCGGTGAGTTATGACTGCCTGGTGCTCCCTGCTCCTCTTGGGTCCACCTGTCAAGCAGAGTGGACATTTCTGTCAGCCAGATAGGCCCTCTTGCTCCAGACAATGCTGGAAAAACACTGACAAATCGCTGCTCCTTGGAGTCCCCTTCCTCTAGACGATGCACAGACCACCCCCCTTTAGTTAATACATTTGTTTCCCAGACAAGGCACATTGTGATCGATTAGATTTCACAATTGATTAGGTTTCACAAGTACAGATGCCTAACTCCATTATGCATGGATTCTTTTTACAAGAATAATCTCAGAGGACAATCACATTTCGGGAAAAAAACAAAACAAAACACTTCTCTGACTTATGAGCTGATTGTACCTTATTCTCTGGCCTGTCCCTGCTCCCGGCCCCCAAGTTTACTCCCTGTCCCAGGAAAGGGTACAATTTGTGTCCTCACAGTGTGGACACATTGGGCACTGGTTGAAAGTGGGACATGATGGGATGGGATGGAAACCAATCCTGGGATGAGCAGACAAACACTGACTCCACTGCAAAGGAATGATCTATACTTAAAATAAAAAATTATAATGCAGCTGAAGTCTGTCTGATTTGATCCTGGCTGCTTGTGAAGGCCATTTATAGGCTACCACCTTTGGAAATTTCTCTGGTATAGGACAAGACTCCCTTGCCAATAGCAGAATTTTCTAGAACCACTGCTAAGAGTAATATTTAAATTTACTGAGCACCTTCTATGTTCTAGATGTTGCATCAAACTCTTAA
Organism: Cynocephalus volans; assembly: GCF_027409185.1. NCBI lineage: Eukaryota > Metazoa > Chordata > Mammalia > Dermoptera > Cynocephalidae > Cynocephalus > Cynocephalus volans. Next base: position 52,316,514 of record NC_084464.1, read on the forward strand.
ATGCGTTTATTACTTATCCATTGCTGTGTAGCATGTTACCTCCAAGACTTAGCAGCTTAGAAAAGCATGCATCTACCATCTTGTAGTTTCTGTGGGTCCAGACACAGCTGAGCCGAGTCCTCTAGCTTTCATGAGACTGCAGTCTCATCTCAAGGCTGGACTGGGAAGGACCCACTCCCAAGCTCTCTCACATAGTGGTGGTTAAGATTTATTTTCTCTCCAGCTGTTGGACTGAGGCTTCACTTTCTCATGGAGCTCTCATGAGCTGTAGGTTGGAGATCTGCATGGTGCACTTCTCCATGGAGAATCTTATGAGATGCGTGGCAACTCGCTTCATCAGAGCCAGCAAGAGAGAGGTTGTAGCAAGATGGAAGTTACAGCCTTCTGTAATCTAACCACGGTCATGATGTCCCATCACTTTGCCATATTCTGCCTGTTAGAATCAAGTCACTAGGTCCTATGGACACTCAAGGGGAGGGGACACAGAGAGAATGAATACTAGGGGGCAGGGATTATTGGAGCCATGTCAAAAGCACCTGATCTCCTCAAGGCAACCCTATGAGATAGATGCTATTGCTATTCTCTGCAGTTCCCAGATGCAGAAGCTAAAGCTCAGAGAGGTTAAGTGAATTGCCCAAGGTCACACAGCTCATTGAGGGTAGAACCAGAACTCAAACACAAATCTGTTTTTATAACCATTCACTAAGTTCAGACTGGTCAAGTGATTTTCCCATAGTGGTTCCAATATCCTACCAGAAGAAGACCACCCATTCTGTCATTGGGAGAAGTTGGCTTCTACTTTAGCATGACACTAATTTGAAGGAAGCTCAAATGTTGGTGGCCACTGATTTCAAGACAAAGATCTGGGCCTTTCCGATGCTGGGCTTTTCACTTCAGACTTGCTGTGGTTATGTCCCGTGCTCCTGCTCCATCCTGGCTCTGCCAGCATAAGGCAGCACCTCACTTTTGGTCACTGCCTGGTTTCCCTTACCTGTTATTATAGCTAGTGATTGTATATAAAGTATTCCCCTTAGCGACCTACCCAATGATATAACCCTGTAACTACCTGACAATTCCATAATATCGCATAAACATTTATTAAATACTGCTATGTGCCATGCATTGAGTGATGCAGGGAAAAATCAGACACTGTGCCTATCGTCAAGACATTTACAAAATTTCTTGCCAAATACAGGAGCTGCTGGTTATGTCTGGCTACTGAGCACTTGAAATGTGGCTAGTCTAAAATGAGATGTGCTGTCACTGTAAAATAGCAGTGGATTTCAGAGATATATTTTTTTAAAAGTAAAAATATCTTAGTAATCTTTGATGATTAAATGTTAAAAGATAATATTTTGGATATATTGAGTTAAATAAAATATACAGTTAAAATTAATCTTACTTCTTTTTACTGTTCTTAATATGGCTACTAGAAAATTTTAAATTATGCATGTGGCTCAAATTTACAGCTCTTGTTCTATTTCTGTCAGATGCTGGCAAAAGGCACGAGACTTTTGGGTCAGAGGTAAGATTTTATTATTCATTGTGCAGTGAGCAGCAAGTTTGCCTCAGTTTCTCTTGCCTTCAAGTCCCACAGGGACAACACTATGGACTCATATGGCATCTGCACATGCAGTGGGTTGCATTATAGGAAAAGAACCCAAAGCCAAGGGCTCAACAAAGCAGCAAGCAGCAAACAACAAGCAAGCTGTCCTCCTCTCCTCCCAAGGAGGGAAAGACTACACTCCGGTCACACTGTGGTCACCTTGCCCTACCTAGTTACCTGAATGCCTAGTATCAGGAGAGAGATAAGCTTTGCAATCTGGCCCACTCAGCAAGAACATGTAGGGAAGCTCAGAGCCCATGCAGGTGTACTGCCTCTGCAACACCTGCATGCCACTTCCAGCTCTCTACCAAATGTCCCCGACTATGGCCACCAAAGTCCTTTCCTCAGATATCAGCAGTATCTGAGCTGGCTCTGAGCCTTTAATCACTCCCTCTCGATTCATGGCTGAAGCCTATCACACTCTCCAAAAAAAAGGCTCTGACTGTGCCCAGCAGCTCAAGGTTGCTGGCCAGGAGCTTTCTCTTACTTCCCGCTGTGCAGAATCCACTTCCTCTTGTCCAGCATCCCAGCTTTTCAGACCTTCATCTTCTACCTGGGCCCCGCCTCTCGTGGGCACCTCCTTGAATGTATGCTTCAGTGAAAATCTCAGTCGTGACTCCCTTCATGGGTCTGCATGCCTGTGGGCTCTGCACCTCCAGGACAGTCCTTGTCTACTTTGCCCTCTCCCAGCCAGCACCCTGCACTTCCACTGGTCCAGAAGGAGAGTTCGGACAAGTTTTGCCTCCTAGTTAAATACAGCTGCTCACCCTGGAATCAAGGTCCCACACAACCTGCCTCCAATTTCCTTCTCTATGACCACCTCCAACTAGTGTCTACAGTCTGCACACCCGCAGTGTTTCCTGGACTATGTGGTTTTCTGCACCCCTCTGTTGTTTTTTCCCCTTTGTACCTTTGCTCCAGTTCTTTGCTGGGCCTAAAATGTACTCTTCCATCCCTCTTGACTCCTGGGGAAATCCTATCCTCCCTCAGGAGCATCTGGAGTGACATGACTTTGGTGAAGCTCTGCATGGTTCTCTCCCAGCTGGACAGGCCCTCTACCGCCTTTCAAGCCTCAGGGGCTGTGAACTTCTCTTGTGGTTCTCATCTTTCTGGTCTTCTCCCAGGCTCATCTCATCTCTGCTACTAGAATAAAAGCTCACAAAAGCAGGGACTACATGATATTCCCTTTTGTCTCCCTTTACTAACTCTGTAACTAGTATGATGATTTTTCTCCCTAAGTGTATTTGAACACTGTGGCTGCTTTTCCCTGACTAAAGCAAACGAGTCTGTCCTGCTGTGAGCTGCATCACCACCAGGCTAGTCCTCTTTGCTGCTACTGCAGATACCCCAAGAGGGATGGCCTTCATGTCACTGGAACTGACATCGTCTGTTGAGTCAGACAAAGGGCAAACAGGCAACAGAGAGCTCTATGGGGAAAATATGCTGTGATTGGGGGTGTGCACAATCCTTGTGTGTGCTGCGAATGAATTTCAGGCATGCCTACATACCTCAGCCCTTGGGGTAGCTGGGCAACGCCTGGGTTGAGCTGACCCCAATGGGCCATATAAATACCATTTGCTGTCTATTCATGAGAAGAAAAAGCCGGAAAGCCCTGCTTTAGGGGAGTCAAGTTCCTCACACCCACAGGCCTAGCATCTTGAGCGTTTAATAATACAAAGGCTTAGATTGTCATACTGATGAGTACCAAATAAAGGGATTTGTGGATGAATAGAGAGGGGATAAAATGAGGAGTTGAGAGGGAAACGGGCTGTGTTGAAAATTGCAATGAAAAGATCTGATGGACTGGGACTCGGATGGAATGAGGATGGGAGCAGGACCAGCGAGAACTGTGGCAAGAACAAGAGGCGATGGGTTAGAGAGGGAATGGATGGGATAGTGTGAGCTGAGAATGGGGTGCATGGGAATAAGGCAGTCAGGCTCCTCCCAAAGAGCCGCAGCTGGCTTTCTCAATGCTTTCTTTCCTCCATCCTCCCCAGCAGCCTGACTAACAGCTTAGCACAGATGAGCCTTGCTCCCAGTTCATGTCCACATAATGCAGCAAAATCAGCCCTGCCCCACTGACTCTATTTGAGGCCATGTCTGGAAGAACCCATTGTGATGAAGAGTCGATGCTTCCTGACCTGTTCTCTACTTTTTGCCTTATTCCCCAGCACTAAATATGACTTCAGCCCCCCCCCCCCCTTTAAATGCAGCGACCTGCTTATATCTCCACACGGAGTTCGCCTCGCTCCTCTCCCTGCTCAGCCTTCCTGGGATGGTAACGAGCCCCACAGCTCCTTCTGCAGCCCTTTTCTTGGTCTTGTTACCACCCGGCTCTTCTGCCTTCCCATCTTCTCTGTCGGCAGCTCAATGTCTTTTCCAATTTAAGCTGAAATCAGACTCCACTCCCTTGCCTTTGCTTTCTCACCTCCCGTGGCTTCTCTTGTCATTTATTATTTAACTAAATCACTGTATTATATATGCACAAGAGCCACAGCTGAGTATGGCTGGTACAAAAAAATCAGGACCCAAACCAGATGCCAATTCACCTCTTCTCAACCTGCCTCACAGCTCCATTGTCATTCTGCTCCAGACCTGGGCCAAGGCTCCCAGAGGAGCAGACCAGCAAACTCTCAATTAACAACTCCTCAGGTTGGACACAATGGAAAATTTCCAGATGGCTTCTTACAGATATCCTTCACTTTGTATAAGAGATGCCTTCCTCAAGGTGGCTGTTTCAGTGAAACTCCATATGTAATTCCAAATGTAACACGGTGAGTAGGAAGCACACAGGATGACTGGCTCAGGGACTCCAGTTCTGTTCTTTCACGGCTGTCATTAACTTGCTCCTGGACCTTGAGCAAGACCTTTAGCCTCTCTAGTCCTCAATTTGCTCATCTACAAAACAAGAAAGCCAGACCATCGTTCCTCAAGTTCCTTTCAGTGTAAAAATTCTAAAAATCATATTTACCCAAAGATCCACATAATTTCCATTGGAGATCCATTTCTATAGTTAAAAATCAGCTCTCTCCTAATCAATAGGTAATTATTCAGCACTTGCTATGCTGCTGCTCCTTATTAGAAGGGTTTTCGTTTAACCTGGTGATACTTTCATTTTCTAGGTGAAGAGGCCAGGGCTCACAGAGGAGATGCATCTAGCCCAAGGTCACACAGGGAATCAGGAGCACAGTCAGACTGGAGTTCATGACTTCTGGCTCCAAACTATTCTTCTTTCCTTGTGTGGTGCTTTTAAGCGTGACTGCAAATATTTTGACAATCTTCCATCGAGAGGTGGGTCTATGTCCCCTACTCTTTGTCTGGATGGGACCTTGACTCCTTCCACCAGTAGAGTGTTGGGAAGGAATGCTGTGTAACTGCCGAGGTGAGGGTGTAGACAGACATGCAGCTTCTGCCTGGCTCTCAGAGAACATTTACTTGCATTTAGAGCCCTCAGTCTCCATGTTAGAAGTCCGAGATACCACATGCAGGCACTCTTGATGACTATCTCAGCTGCACCCATCCTTTAGCCAGCCCAGCCCAGCTGCCTACATAGGAGTAAAGAAACTATATTGCAAGTGGATCCTCCAACCCCCAGAAGTTGAAGGCATCCCCAGCCATTCAAGTTCTCACCCTGAGGCCCTAGATACCCTGGAGCAAAGAAAAGCTACCTCATGCCCATTTCTAACTCCTGACCCACATAATCCAGGAGCACAATAAAATGATGGTTGTTTAATGCCCCTAAATTTGGGGGTGTTTTTTAACGTAGCCATAGATAATCTGAACAATTAGTAAACTCTCACAGTGGCTAATAACAGATCTTGGGCTCCCTGCCCCTGAGTGGCCAATGCCGAAGTCTGTAACTGGCAGCACACATGTTAAAGGCAGAGCAAGGTAGCTCCTGCCTCCTCACATCCCCATGCCCCCAATCCGCCTCGAGTAGGGTCAACTCTCAGGGTTTTCACCCACTCCCCTGGCAAAGTTCTCCTCTCTTCCCACAGTCCCTTGCGTCATGAATGGCAGGCTCATCACACTGGATAGTAACTGGTTTATTTATGTCTGTCTTCTCCACTATCCTGTGAGCTCTACAGGGGCACAACTGTATTCTGTGAATTTCCCTGGGCCAGTGCCTAGCACACAGTAGCCATGAAATAAATGTGTGCGGAACGAAACTGGCAATGACCATTTGACAAGTAGCAGGTCCAGGACCTGATCCCAGTGCACCACCAGGCAGAGCATGGTTGTTTCCTATCTGGCCAGCTCTCTGCTTCACATCAGCCCATAAACAAAGAGTGGGAAGTGCCTCGTGCTACAGGAGGGGAACAAAGTAAGCCAGAGAAAAGTTGACCAGCTGGGACTGGGAACAGAAGAGAATTGAACCATTCTGGAGAGCCAGAATGTTTTGTGGTTGTTGCTCTTATGAATGTCCATGTCCTGAAACCCTGGTTAAATTTCTTGTCCAAACACTGGTTTAAAATTATTGGCTCTGGAAGAGATACTGTCCTTCAGCAGGTTCTGCTATAAACTTTGCAACTCCAAGGTCTGATTCAGCTGAGAGCTGGAAAAGGTCCTGGTTGCTAAGAGACCAGAGAGCAAATTACCAGCTCACAAAAGACCCAGCTAGGGCCATAAAAAACAGAGCAAAACAAAACAAAACAAGGTAGGAAATGGGCCTCCTCAAAATCAAAATAAGGTAAATAAACTGGCTTGGAAGATGTCTGATTGGAAAAGACAATTATAAATATTCTTCATGCTGAAATACTAAGATGCACTATAGGTAGCTAAAATCTCTGTTTTTGTCACTTGAAGGAAACAGCAGGGGAGCTCCTTTCCAGTCTTGAAATTCTAGATCTGTGAGTCAGAGGGAAAAACAAACTGTCCCAGTTGATAAGGAGGCAAAAAATAAATTAAAAATGTGAAAGTAGGCTGCTTCTTTCATGAGCTCTCCCCACCATGATGGAGAATGGGCTGCCTGTGGCTATGGCCCAGAAACATCCCTGCAAGCAGTACCAAAGCTTCTCTCCAGGAAAGGTTTCTGACCACTACTGGTCTGACACCCTGAGCTACAACAGAGGGTGCTGACCCCCACAGGAGTCGATCAGATGCTTTGATATCCAATAGGGGCATAAATCAAGGGTGAGAATTAGCCAGAGCTTGTAATAGGAAGGAGCAAAGAGAAAAGTACCAAATGGGTCTCAGGTATTTCTTTTGTTAAAGTGTCTTTATAGCTATGATGTTTGGTAATTTCTTTTCAGGCCAGATGATTTAATAAAATATTGTATTAAAAATTGTCTTAACGGTGAGGAGAAAAAGCATGCCAATCTTGTACCTATGGTGGAAATACAGCTCCTACAACAGAAAGTCTTCCTAGAAAACCCCATCACTTAGCTGGATGAGTAGTAAGAAAACCCCCAAGTGGGAATTACCAGCCTCTGGAGGGAGGAGTTTGAAAACCTTAGGTGATCACAAAACCCATCTGGGTTTTGGAGACCAGAGAAAAAATGAAATGGGGCAAGGAAAAAAGGTGGGACATGGTGGAACACAGAGATAGGAGCTGAAGAAAATTAAGCCAGGTGTACACGGGGGAGTTGTGGAGTGATATGGCCAATAGCTATGTGACTGCACAGTTTCCACTTATCAATATTCATTGCACAGCAAAAGGGTTTCAGAATACAATGTAGGTAACAAGCATGAAATAATCTTTAGGGGAAAAAATTACAATTCCCCACATGGCAGCTTCCTTCAGATCTTTTCAGACAATCTTGTTTGTCAAATTTCCGAACGGCATGAAACCACATTTCAGGCAGAACTGTAGTCTCCCAAGAAAGACCGTGATATTGTCCCAAATATTCAGAGCCTCTCGCTGCAGGAGGAATAGACGCCTCCTCCCTGCTATATGCAGCTGCAGCTATATGAGTTGCTTTGGCCCATGATATGTGAGCAGAAGTCACATGTGTCACTTTTGAGTGTAAGTTTTAAGATCTAGCATGTGGTTCTCTCGCTTTTTTATCTCCTGTGGTCACAATGACCAGAAGTGTTCGAGATAATGCCTTATCCAACAGCCTTGGTCCCCAAGAGAAGAAAGAATGGAGCAGAGCTGAAACTGGACCGCAATGGAGTTATAGCACAGGTGAGAAAATAAAGCTCTGTTATAGGCCAGAGATTTGTGGGGTCATTTGTTATTGCAGCAAAGCCCAGCCTATCTGACTAATACACACCCCTTATGAGATGAAAAGGTGGCCAGAGTCATCCTCACCAAACTTTCTTGCTACCTGGCCACATTCTCACCATCAGGGGAAAGTCATTATGGGCGGCCCTCTTAGAATTCAGACATGTTCCCTGGCTGCCTCCAGGAAATCAGGGTGGAAGCCCCACTGCTGAGCATGGCTCAGTACCCTGGAAACAGCAGAGAGCGTGTGGAGCTGAGGAGACAGGATGGTGAACTTTGTGTCAGAAATGACACACTGGAACTGGCTCATCAGTTCTAATTTAACCCCCCAAAATACAAAAACAAAACAAAACACTCAGCCTTCTAGCCTGACTCCCAAAGCTATGGAAAAAACATGTCTTTGTTAGGAAAATTTTGATTCTTCCCCCAAAGCCTCTTTATCGCTCCATAGCCCACAATACGCCACTCCTCAGGGCTGCCCCCAAAGCTTTCTGTTTTCTTTCTTTCCCCACAACAGCAGCCTACATCTCTCACCCCCAAACTCCACTTTCCCAACTCCTTTCTCCTTGTTTTCGTTCATGTTTTACTCAATTCACCTTCTTCTGATTCTCCTGCTCACCATCAGCCAACCAGCAGTCAAGGTCAGGCAAGCTCAGGCGCAGTCTGGGAGCCATGCTGGGCCGACATATCACCCCCTGGGAGGGGTGCAGGAGAAGGAGAAGCTCTGAATCCTCCTGTTATTTTGATCCTAACAAACATGTTATGCACAGCAAAACAAGGAGCACGGGTGGGAAATCAACCTCAGTAGCAGCAGAGAGGAAGTGATGAGAGCCACTCCCAGCACATTGTGGGAAGGCAGGGCCTGGAGCGCCTGCTAAGCCAGGGAGCAGGCTGGGGTGCCAGCTGTTTGCCTGGTTCCTAAGACCACTGCAGGGGGCTGTGCTGAGACAGGGTTAGACAAGCCTTGGCAGACAGGTCCCCGGAAAGGTGTCCAGCCTAAGAGGAAGTTTGAACACTAAATGGAGTATTGAGTGGAACTTTTCCTGCAATCTCAGAATTTCTGCTAAAGCCCCAAAGTGGAGGACAGTAAACAAAAGTGGCCCCCACATACTAAAAAGAACATAACCAGAGCAGGGTTTATTCAAAGGCAAGTGATCCAATCCTGCCACCTATACTTCTACCACTCCAAGAGAAGACTAGAAGATCAGAGAGAGTTCATTAAAATAGGGGCATTTCTAAGAGTAAGGAGTTGTCATCCTAGTGGGAAAGGCTGGGATATTTCCCCATCCCTCCTTTTCTCCATGAAGGCAGGAGGGAGATGCTCCTCCCCATCCTTCAATGAGGCACAGGGGTGCAGGAGAACAGCTGGAAGGTTGGCAGGCTTTCAAGAGGGAGAGGGCACATCCAGTAATGCCCAGCTAGATGCTGGCTGAGCCACAGAAACCGGAAGATTGACATGGGTGTTCCCCCTGGCCAGAAGCTTGGGGGATGTCCTTGTCCTTGCCTCCTGGTTCTAGAACAGAAGCATGTTCAGCTGGTACATGCTTCTTGTCCAGAGGACTATAAAAGAACGTGGGAAACTGGCTGGCTTGGCTGGCCTGCAGTGGCAGAGGTGCAACGAGGCATGAGGGGGCTCTTCTCTCATCTGGGCCACGTGGCTGCTGGACAGCTGGACCCCATGACCACCATGGAATGTATCCCTGCTCCAGGGCTCTGATAAGACACTTCTACCCAAAAGAGAAGCCCAGAAGCTAGAGGCAAGGGGGGCAGGGTGGTTGAAAAGCAGACGATACCCCCTCCCCAAGGCAGGACCCCAGCTCAGGCTTGAGCTGGGGAAGGGGAGGGGAGAAGCCTTGAGTTGGGAGTGAGATTCACGTTTTGATTTAGTCTGGGCTGGACCTTTCAATGCCCGAAAGTGAGTTGAGGCAGCCAAAATAAGACTAGTTATTATAACTGAAGGAAACCAAAAAGTTGTAGGCTCTGCCTGACACGTCAAGGGATGGGGAAGAGAAATGCAAGAGAGAGCTGGAAAACAATAACTAGAGAAAGACAAAGCCACTTCCTAATTATGCCCCATTCAGTTAGATGGGTCAAAAACCAATTACACCAGGAAGAGAAATTCACCAGACAGAGAAAGGCTGTCTAGAGGGTGTGCACCTTGAGCAGCTGTTATTGGGGAGGGCTGCCAAAGAACATTCATCCTTCCTTTCATTGGAGGAAGCATTCTCTGGAATGATAGGGCCCTCAAGTAGGCAAAAATTGGTTCCTAGAAAGGGGAAAGGTGTGTGAAAAAAACAGATTTTTCAAAGTTTTGTGATCCTTCAAAGTTTAACTCTACCCAACAAAATATTATTTAGTTATTTATGTGCTTATTTATTTTTATTATATATATTGTTTATCAATACTTATTTATATATTTTATATATTTACATTATTTTATATTGTATTATTATTTTAAATAGTATTTAATTTATCTAAGGTAGGGAAAAATAAAAGGAAGAGAATTTTTTCCTTGGGGGAGTGGTAATAAAGAAAAGTTTAGAAACACTGAGTTAGAAAGATACATAACATTCCACCCCAATCCAGAGCTGGTACTTGCATAACATTTTTCTGGTTCCAGGTAGAATTGTTTTTACCGAATTTGCTTTGACATCCTGCCTTTTGAGGACTTCATCCTCTGCCTCACAAGGTGTCCTTTTTATAAGGATCCAGAAGGGACCGTTCTTTCAGGTTTCACTATAAAGAAAAGCAGGGCTTCTCCTGGATAAATGGCTTCTTTACCTTCTGTGTTTTATCTTTTATGAGCTTTGCAATGCACATCACAAATTAGATCAAGTTTCCCTCTTTGCTTCAGCCACAAGGGAGCTCAGGGGACCTTTTGTAACATCTGCAGCACTAGTAGATAGGAATGTCTGGGACTTCATCAAAACCATGCTTTTAGTATTTTTCTACCTTTTAACTTTGCTCTGATTCTCTCAACTATGTTTTAACACTGTTCCATTACACATATTTTTATAAGCCCCCTAAAATCCTTTGTGGAATACATGTGTTATAAATACATAAAGAGGGACAGTACCTCTCCCTCCACAGTGGTCTCTCCAACTGCTGTTGTCAAGTCTGTCTTCATGCAGTTGCTTTTGTTTTCTTTTTTAACTCAATGCAGAACTGAAACATTTCATTAAGTTTTATTTTCACCCTAGTTTTCCAGGATACCAAGATTATCTTGAAAACTGATTCTGTGACCCAACAGGTTTGCCAGCTTTATGTTATCCGTAGTGCCAAGGAGCACACCTCCCATGTCTTCCTCCAATCACTGATAACAATGTTGAGTAGGACCAGGCTAAGACAGATCCCTGTGATGTACCACTAGAGATCTCCTTTCAGCCAGTATCAACGCACTAGTCAACTTTCTCTCCTGATATGGTCATTGCATCAGCAGTTAGTCTACCACATATTTACCATCTGTCCACTGGGATAGCTAAGACATTTGGTCACATGCTTCTCTGGACTCCAAGAAGCCACTGCCCACAGCATTCCTCAGACCTGTTACTCTCAATATCTCTCCCAAAAGGAAGTAGACTGGCACTGGATGCCAGGAACTCTACTGTGACTATGTTGCTGCCACCTCTACATTAGACATGTGACACTGTATCCCCAAAGCAAGCAGCCTGGGCAACCAGCACCCAGAGCATTGAGTCTGCTTCCAAATCAAAATCTAACATAGGTTCTCCTGACTCATGGAGCCTCAGCTGCAAAGGACACTAAAAATCCCAGTTCTCTGAGTTCTGCCTTGAGGCAGCAGTACCCATGCATCAGAAATTTGAGCAATGATTAGAACAGTACTCAAAAGGTGCTAGGCAATCTGACAACATGACAAACATCCCTGAAGCCCAGATGGGCTGCCCCACTGAACCCAGGCACCATCCTGCAGATCTCAGGCCCTACTCCAAGATCCCAAGAGGAGAAACCTGACTGGCTGGCCTTGGATCGGGTACTTACCACAGACAGGTTCAGCTAGTTTGGCCAGGGCTGTGGGGTCAGGCAGTGTTGTGAAGGCTGTCAGTGGCACCCTTGAATCCCCTCAGAGCCCTGCACAGATCCTGGTGTTTTTCTACCTGGCTCAGCCAGCACCCGAGTCTCCCTGTCATAGGACTGTTCTCAGGCTGCCTCACCCCTGGGAATTCACATCCCCTAAGGTATCCCTTAATCAATATGACTGACAATATGAGGGGTAAACATACTCCAGCCCCCTCCATGATCAAAACAACTCGGAGGTGAGACCTATGCTATTAATAGAGGCCCCTGTGGGACTCTGCCAAAGTCACCTCTGTGGAACTTTGCTTAATGCTCACTTGCTGCCTTCCCTGTCCCAGTTCCCCACCCCCTGCCAATCTTTCCTGGGAACATTTCCCAACACTTTCACACAAATCCTTGTCTCAAGGCCTGCTTCCGGGGAAAACAACCTAAAACAGACAAACACGGCTGCCAGAGGTCCACGGTGGTAAATCAGGTGTTACTAGACAAAGGACAATTAGAAGATCCCCAAAGTATTCACCTTCCCCCAGGGTTTGACCCTTTCCAAATCACTCCGGTTTTGAAAGTGGGCACCTAACCTCCTCTTTCTGCCCTGGCCCTGCCCCAGTTCAGGAGAAGAGCTGGGACTCAAAACCAACCTTGCCACAGGTGTGTACCTTCCCATACTCCTGCTGGTGACAACATCCTAGCCCACTGTTCTGTAACTTCCAGAATTCACTTTTTTCCCTTTCTTGAATGTCAAGAGCTCATATTGCTATCTATTGTCTCAAAGCACAAATCCCTTCCTCTATAATTTATCAAAGATTAATGACAGTGGCTCTGAAATCACACGTCAAGTCTCTCGGGGACCGCAGGACGTATTTCATCAGGCTCAGAGTGCCAAGTTCATTACAGCCTTTGCTACTGACTCTACTGCCACCTCACCTGTCCTTGACTTTAAGCCCCTCTTTGCATTGTTTGTTGTGTCCTTTCCAATTGAAAGCCCACTTTCCTCACTGGAGAAGAAGGAGGTGAAATGGCAATTATGTAGCTCTGCCCTCTTTGTCTTCGGCGAACATTAAATCATATTCCCCAGGGCCCACCCTTAAGCTTTGCCTACAGAGCAGAGATAAATGGGATTCATCATAAAGTTCACATCCCTCAGTCCACTTGAGGCAGTAGACTTCTCCGCCCTGGTTCTTACAGATGGGGCCACACTGCTGGTTTTAGGGGACTGTGAGGGCCATTGACACAACCTCCATCTCCAGTGCCACTTCTGAATCCTAGGCCAGCTCTTCTGAGACCCATCCTGCTTCTCTTGCTGATACTGTCACTCTTTCCTTATCCCTAGTCACCTCCCCCCTTAGCCTGACTAAAAAGTTCTTAGTCATAATCCCTGACCCATACTTCTAATCCCCTTTGCTTTTATTCCTGAGGGCAGGGCTTTCGAAACCATCCGCTCCTTCTCTTTGAGGGCAGCCCTGTCCATCCTCAGGAAGGGTTAGCCCACAGGCAGTTGTATCTAGGGTCATCTGAATTTTTGAGATGCTCAGCCCGGGAGACCCCTTCCTCTCCAGCTTCTTCCTCTTATGTCCCCCGTTTCCTGCCCTGCTTTTCCTTCCATTTTTGTGCTATTCTTTTTTAACTAGATGGTAAGAGATTCACCTAGTTTCTTTAGCTAAATTCTCCTTTTTTGCTTTAGCTCGATCAATGCTATTTTAAAACAAAGACAACAATGCCAGGAAGAATGAGTGAGAACCTAATGAAAATAGTTATCTGCAGAGTGTGGGTAGAAATGTAGTGGAAGGTTTAGGAATAGGAGTGAAACTTCCCTGAGTATACCTTTTTATATATTTTTGATTTTTCAATCCATTAAATTTTTTTCATGTTCAAAAATAAAATTAAACCAGCAAGGATGAAAAAAGCAAAACCTAAAGTTGAGTTTTAACAAAAATTAATGAATCTTAGTCTATATCGAATCATATAGAAAAAAACATAATTCAAACAACTTCGGACATAGTACCCTGACTATACACCCTTAAAAGGATATATTCATAAGAGAAAAAGAACTACAAAGAAGCCTTAAACCTGACTTAGTAGGTGTGTTGTTTGTGGAGTCACTGGTGTAGTAATTCTGAAACTACTTGTTCATGTTGTAGAATAGAGACAGTTTGTAAACATATTGGCATTGTCAAGAACCAAGTTCTGACTGCAAGAAAAAGCAAATGTCAATATAGAATGTAGTAGGAAGGAGAGGAAGAACCTGGGGTGTTGTATTTGAATTGCAAGTATCAAAGTGAATTCAGGACTTATTTAAAAAAATAAAAAGTATTTCCTAACTCCTTCTACTGAAAAGGCTTAGAAGCAACAATACTCCAACAATAATGAGCACACCAAGCATCCAGATCTTGCTTTATTAAAAGGAACCATGGCTTTTTGGAGAAATGACTGGTTCTGAAGCAGAGAAAGTACAAGGTGAGCCTGGAACATCAGTTTATAATAAACATCAAGAAAGTGTTCAAATTCTAATGGACACAGGTCAGTAGAGCAGGGGAGCCGAACCAAAGGGCTCCCACTGGCCAAATTTGGGGCGATTTGGGCTTTATTACTTGTAATGAATTATGACGCATTGAATTTTTTTAAATCTTTGAGTTCATGGTCATATTCAAAAAGGTGGGGAAACTCTTCTTTACAGAAGAATGCCCATTAATAAAATAGAAAGAATGAGAGAATTAGAAAATCACCAGTTTACAGTGTAATGATTAACTCAGCTAAGGGTCATCAGTGTACTCTGTTACCAGTGGATAAAAAGTTGGTAGGATATTCATGCAGTCGAAATAGTCCCCCCTCAGATTATTTATGAATTATAAAGGAGAAAGTGTACAATAGAGAATTATAGTGGACGTCATTCAACCAAATGATCAGACGTAGCATCTAATAATGGGCCCCACTGACGAGAAACGTGTAGCAGTGGGGAGTGTACCCCACCCATGCAGCGCTCTTACCCAACGAGTTTAACCTGGATTCAATCAAAGGAAGCAGAGAGATCCAGATTGTGGGACACTCCACAATAGAAATGGCATGGACTCTTCAAAATGTCAATGTCAGGAAAGACTGAAAAATTGGGGGACTAATCTAGATTCAAGTATAATAAAGAGATCTACAATGCATAATCCTTGATTAGGGAGGAAATAGCTACGAAAGACATTCTGGGGGCAATGGGGGAAATTCAAATACAGATAGTATACTAAATAATATTTTATCAGTACTATATTACATTTCTTGGGTATGACATGGTACTGTGTTTATATGAGAGAGTATACTTAGGAGAGGTATGCTGAAGTATTTAATGGGAAGTATTATGATATCTACCACATATACTCAAATGATGCAGATTTTTTAGAAACATAGGGCAGGGGGAGAGACAGAGAGAGAGAAGTGGTGAATATAAGTGAAAGGTACTAGATGTTCATTGCAGTCTTCTTTCAACTTACCTGTAGATTCAAATTTTTTCAAAATTCAAAATTGAAGTGGTGGGATGCCTGGGCCCTACCACAAACCATTTAAATCAAAATCTCTAGGGCTGGGCCCAGGTTTCAATATTTTATAACAGTTCTCCAGAAGCATTTACTGCACAACCAAGATTGAGAGCTGCTGGCCTACATGATTCATGAGGACATCTCTGCCCCCAAAACCTGTACTCAGCCTCCACAGACTCTGCAAATAAGTCTTCAAAGGTCATACGGGCATCTAAGTCTCCAGCAGGCCTCTGCAGCCCTGACTAAAGTTCAGGCAAGAAGGACGGAGTAAAGAGCCTTTGTAAAAGTTTCTGCTTAGCATAGGAAACCTGACCACTTTTAGGTCCTTCTGGCTCTCAGGGCCCCTCCCCTGCACCTCTGCCCTCTAAGGCCCTCCCTCATTCTGCCCCTTAGGGCTGCCTCTGAGGACCTCGAGGCAAGAAGCCTGCCTTCTTCCTCCTGTGCTGGCACATCCTCCAGCAAGGGACCTTAAATCACACCTTCAATAAGCAAGTGCCAGGTGAGCCAGCCAAGGTGGGTTCACAAATATTGTGTCCCTCACTGTCACCCTCAGTGGCGGGAGGTGAAAAAGCCTATCATCAAATATGGACAAAGCATTTTACTTTGTCCAGAAAGACCAAGAAGCAGAAGGAAAACAGAGAAGGGCGGGAAAGAGGAGTCTTTTACAGAGCAGAGTCATGCTGGACCAGGTACAGGCGCTGCGGCAGCACCGAACGCATGTCATCTCATGGATTCCACCACCCACAGCCTCGCCTCAGGAGCAGGTCCCACCACCATCCTTATTTCACCTCACACTTGCCCAGCACCACACAGCTTGAATCCTAGCAGTCAGGGACCACAGCCCACACTCCTGGCCCCCATGCTATACCTTATTGCCTAGACCAGGAGCTCTAGGGGAAGAAGAAAAGCAAGCGATAGTATTGATCAGGCACCTACTAAGACGTTATCTTGTTGAATTCTCTCTGCAGCCCCATGAAGTTGGTCTTATTTCCTTCTTTTGATGAAGCTGAGCAAATGGGCTCAGAGATAAAGTAGTTCAGTTCCATCATCTTGCACGAAGTTAAAAGGCACCACCATATGCATTGTGTTATGTGTGAACAGCACCGCCTGGAGTTGTGCAATGTAGGACCCCAAGTGACTTGCCCAGGGTTATGCTACCAGTACATGAAGTTCCCTAGATTGACATCAGGGTCTCTCAGACATCAGCCTCCCTGGAAAAGCCCTACTCCCCCCCAACTACACACACACACACACACACACACACACACACACACGCATGCACACACACACCTCAAGTGCTCTGTGTTTCCAGACCTCTCTCTACAGGGATCAGAGCCTCCCCTCAGCAAGGAGAGGTGAGTTTTACACTGTGCTGCCCCCAGGGAGATGTCAGAGGCTGGAACTCTTCTAGACAGACCTCAGTTATGAAACATGTGAGGACTTTCCTTTTCTGGGGGTAAAAAGGCATATGTATTTTTTTAGGGGGTGCAGTCATGAGAAAAGAGAGTCAGGAAGGTCTGAGGCAGCCCTCCCCCAATTTGGCGCACTTTGAAGTACTGGCACTTACAGCTTGGGTGACCAGCTTGTTCCATTTTTCACAGGAATTTCCTGGTGTTACCACTGAAAGTCCCACATCGTGGGATGACCCTCAGTCCCAGCAAATGGAGATGATTGAGGTCTTAGTCAGCTGAGGCTGCCACAAAAATACCACAGACTGGGTAGCTTAAACAACACACGTTTATTTCTCACAGTCCTGGAAGCCGGAAGTCCAAGATCAAGGTACAGACCAATTCAGTTTCTGGTGAGAACCTTCTTCCTGGCTTGCAGATGGCCATCTTCCCTCTGTGTGCTCACATGGCCTTCCCTTGGTACATGTGCAGAGAAAGAGAGAGAGAGAGAGAATGCTCTGATATCTCGTCTTATAAGGACATTAATCCTATCATGAGGGCCCCACCCTAATGACCATCTAAACCTAATTACCTTCTAAAGACTATCTCCAGATACAATCACATTGGGGGATCAGGGCTTCAACATATGAAATTTAGGGGGACACAATTCAGTCTATAGCAGCTGAACACCCTACTTGCAACCAAGCCTCTCTTCTCACTCCCTGGCACCCAACATGCCCTGGGGGAAAAGGCTGTTCATTCTGCCAGAAACCCACCCAGCCACAGCACCTGATAAATAAATACTATACTTCTCGCTGGAGTTGCTGGTCTTTGACTGACTTCAGATCTAAACAAAGAGGCTCCAAATGGCCAGGTGCCAGATTTTTTTTTCCAAGACAGGGTCTACTAAGAGTGGGCTAGGCAGAGATGGTGGTCCTCAGAACTCCTAGTTGCTATGGATAAGGCTCTGAGAGACCCTGCATCAGTACACAAGGTCAAGCTCAAATGCTTCCTCTATAGACTTTCCTGGATGCCCTTGTCTGGAGGTGAGAGAAAGGCAGGCAGAAAGGCTGGGCACAGACTGACGCTAGAATCCTGGCTACCAATCACAACCTGTGTAATCTCTCTGTGCCTCAGTTTCCTTCTCTGTAAAATGGGGATGATAATACCTACTGTACAGAGTTGTTCATAGGGTAAGAAAAATAAATGAATTTCCAGTGTTTGGCAGCCAGTACTTATTCAGTAAATGGTAGCAAGCTCTCTCTTTTTTTCTCTTTCAGGGATTCAGCAAGTATTTATTGAATAACTACTATGTTCTAGACACTGAGGATCCAGCAGTGAGTAAAACAAAGTTTCTACCTTCATGAAACTTACATTTTGGTCTCAGGAAACAGACAAATATATATATATATATATATATATATATATATATATATATATATATATATATATATATATATATATATATATATATATATATATGCAGCAAAAGTGACAGAGATGGGGCCAAAGGAATAGCTGTATGGATGGGTCTGGAGTCTGGAGCAAGGAAGAAATGAGATCTATGAACGTGGCCACCATCAGAGTCAAGATGGGGTTTAAAGCCAGGACTGGATGAGATCATTGAGGGAATAATTGTAGAAGAGAGGTGTCTGAGGCCTGGAGGCTCCAGCCTTCAGAGGTTGATGAGGCAAAGGGGACTAAGAGGGGCTGCCAGCTAGAGGGTAGGAGGTCCAGGGAGAGGATCCCAGGAGCCCAGACTGGAGAAAACCCAAGAGGAAATGGGGAGAGAGGGTGGGAGAGAGCAAGTGTAGACATCTCCCTGATGTTAGGGTGGTTTACTTCAATGTCACTAGCTGTCGTGAGAAGCCCCAAACAGCATATCCATGTTTCTTTTGTCTCTGGGTCTCCCCAACACATAATAGCTTCTCAATCAAAATCTACTGAATTGGAATCAGTTGAAATATCCTTCTGTTTATGGCTGAGGCAAGAGCTGGGGATTTCCCTACTTCTCAGGCCCTGGCTTCAGGCCTTTGAGATTCCAGGCACAGCTGGCAAGCACACAGATCCTCCCCAGGGGTCCTTTCCTCCCAGAAAATGTCAGCACAAGTGTCCAGTGAGGCCTTCAATGGCTTCACTCAACAGGAGAGTCACATGGGCATGCCTGGCTCTCTGGTCAACCAAAGGGGAGGAGAAGAAATAAATGTTCAGGAGCCCAGGAAGGACTTGACTGAACTGGAGGAAGGAATTGAAATCAATTGAACAAAATAACAGCAACAACAGTAACAACCATTTACCGAGCTCTCTCTCTCTGTGCCAGGCACTGGGCCAAATGCAGTGCAGGAGCTGGCTTCATCTCTCATCTCATCGCAGCCCAGCCCTGTCCATCCTTTGTCATCCAGTGCAGGAGGGATCCTGAGTCCCACTCAGCAGTGTGTTCTCCTTCTGCCTGAGGTCACACAGCCAGTAGGTTCCCAGGGCCGTCTTTCTCAACCACTATGCAAAGATTTATCACTGAAGGGAGGAGAGGATGCTGGCGGTGGGACTTCCAGGACAATGGATGGTGGGCCGGGGACAGCAGCCACAGAACTCTCCTCCTCCTTAGCTGTCATCATCGTTAATGAGGCACAGATTTCCCAAATGAATTCCTCACCCCATCAGTAGCCCCTCAGCTCAGACAGTGGGATCTAAGAGGACATAAAATACACACACACACATTCAAAAAGTCTTTCCCATTGGCTCACCTCAGCACCTGAAATTCCACCAAGCCAAGGTCCAGTGGAGACCTATGCAGTTGTTTATCAATATATTCGTACTCACCGCAACTCTGGGAGCCAGGGTTTAATATCTGGAGGACTGAGACCATCTAGAGAGCAGTTGTGCTGGGGGAGGGGAAAGGAAGTGAACATTCTGAGCCCTGCCAGAGAAAAGGCCGCCCAGATGGTGGGGGCAGGGAAGGTGGCGGGTATCTGGAAGGGATGGAAGCCAAACACAGCAGAGAGAAGGAGCCAGAAAGGTAGTTCTTTGCTTTCCAAAGAGCTGTGGTTTGTTTTCACAGTTGAGAGTGTGAAATCAGATAGCTAGGGCTCATATCCCAATAGTGTCACTTGTTAATTATGTGGCCTTGGGAAACTTACTCAATCTTCGTATGTCCATTTCTACATCCTTAAAATGGTTATAATGGCAATACACATCCTGCAGAGTTATCCTGAGTCTTTGATGAAGTAATCCATGGAAGGTGTTTAGCAGAGTTCCCAGAACTGCATAAATGCAAGGTAAATGTTTAATATTATTATTAATATTTAACTGAAGC
This sequence comes from Cynocephalus volans, assembly GCF_027409185.1. Lineage (NCBI taxonomy): Eukaryota > Metazoa > Chordata > Mammalia > Dermoptera > Cynocephalidae > Cynocephalus > Cynocephalus volans. The sequence continues at coordinate 52,336,540 of NC_084464.1, forward strand.
CTGCAGCCTGCCTCCACCACCAACTCCTCCAGCCGCAAGCTTCCTTTGGAGTCTGCCAAGGATCTTAGGGTTCATTGATTCTCTGGGTGTGAATCATCGTAAACAGAGATTTGTGTCTTTTGATTGGGGAAAACATCTCCCCTTCTTTCAAAGGCAAAACATCTGGTGACTTTCCCAGGAGAGAAAAGCCCAGAAGACTGGCTCTCCCTCAGGGAGCAGAGCAACAGGAATGTGTTCCAGGCACATCTCGCTTTCCCTGTCCTTGGCACCTGTTCCAAGGCTTAATGGAGAGGAAGGAGCACTGGGGTTATGTAAATTGGTATAACCCCTACAGAGAGCAAAGAGATAAGAACTCAAAATTTCAAATGCACATCTCCTTTAACCTAAAAATTTGGCTTCTAGGATTTTTTTACAAATATGCTCACATGCATGCAAAATTATGTAAATGCAAGGTTATTCACTGCAGGATTGTTTGTTATGGCAGGAAAAACATCTAAACGTTCATTCGTTTGTTTAATAAATTATGGTCCATTCATATAATGGAATATTATGCAACTGTAAAAAAATACAGAGAAATTTCTATAAACTGATTATGGAAAGATCTCCAAGTTCCATTCTTAAGGGGAAAAAGCAGGGTACAGAATAATGTGGGAAAAGTGAGAAAAAGTATATACTACATATGTGTTTAATATGCATAGAATCACTCGAAGAACACTCAAGAAATAATAATGTTGTCTCTGAAAAAGAGAACTATGAGGCCAAAAGACAAAATAGTCACTAACTTTTTTATACATTTTGAATTTTAAAATGTTGAAAATACATAATTTTTTTTAAGATCACTGGACTTGGAGACAGACAGCCTGGTTCAAAACTCAGATCCACTGGTTGTATGACGTTAGTCAGTTCACTTCAACGTCTTTGAGCCTTAGACAAAGCAAGGATGAGAATACCTATATCACGGGTGGTTGTGAGCACTCACTGAGATGGTATTGTTAATAACACCTCACCTGGAAGTAGCTACAGCAAAGATGGCTTTCAGTAAATGTGTGATTAGTTAATAGACACAAAGAATGAGTACATTTTATAATAACAAATTTGCCAACTATCCTGATTTGATCATCACATATTGTGCACAGATACTGATAGTCAACTCTGTACTCCACAAATATGTGTAATTAATTATGTTTCAATAAAAAAAATACGTGATGAATCTGAATTTATTTCCTCTATGTGCCCAGGAGAGCATTACAGGGTGAAGTTAGGGTCCGACAGTAGGCTGAATAAAAGAAAAGTACTCATAAAAGTAAGAAGTACCTATCCTATAAGCAGTGGAGAGTGGCAGGTCCCTTAGTGCCTGTGTGCTGAGGAATCCACCCAGCTCATTGTCCAAGTGCCACGGTCTGCAGCAGACAGTCCCCATCACCAGGTCATTGGTTCCTCACTAAGGACCCTGTGAAACAGACAAGACAGAGACTTGTAGCACCATTTTACAGATAAGGACACTATCCTAGGGAGCTGCATAATATGCCTAATGTTATTAATCAAGCAGGCATGGATGGAAAAGCAACATGAGAATGTGAAGAGAGCACAGGTTCTAGGAAGAAAACAGAACAAGTTCTGGCTGGTCACTGACTCATGCCGAGTATCAGATTCCACATCCACGAAATGGAGATCACAATACTTATTCTGCAGGAAGTTGTATGAATCAGAACTTGAAGCACTGTGACAAGGACATGGTAGGGGCTCAATCAATAGATGCTATGATTATTTGTGTGGGATTATTATTTGGGGGCTTAGTGTGCATGGGTGCCCAAAAAGTGCCTCCACAACTTGAATATAGAATCTTTGCCTTCAAGGGGCTCACAGTCTAATAAAAGAGAGACAGAGAGACAGAAATAGATGCCACTATGGGCACAACCAAGTTCCCTTTAAATAAAAATCTGGTATCCACAGGGCATTTCTGTATATTAGGGCCTCATTATAAGTGTATCATGAGTTGCTCCCATTGGCCATAATTAAAAAATCAGGGGGTGGGTGTCAGGGAGGGGAAAGAGTGGGTCAGGCAGATATAGAGCACGGGAGAGGTTTTGCAAAGATCCCTGGAACAATAAAAGAAGAAGAGAAAGAGTTAACTGTGGCCTTCGAGGAGCTTCCCTTCTATGGCATCTGTGAGGAGGATGCACAGTGAGACCTGTGTCCACAAGGCTGACAGCAGGGACCTTGGCATAGAGTATCACAGTCAGGCGTCTTAGGAAGGGGGCTGAGAAGTGTAGCCCCAGGTGTGCTGAGTACATCACACGCAGGTTCTCCTACCTTTTCCTTTTCTTTCTTTCTTATGAACTTTAATTATTCCAGAGGTCAAGTCAATAACCCTGAGTCATAAAGTCAAAAGGCCTTGACACCAGGATACTGGTAACAGCAGAATATCGAGCACTTACTCTGCTGGGAATGCCCTTCTCTCTGTCCCTCATGACAGCCCAGAGAGCAGGGTATTGTTTTTATCACCCCCATTCTATAGATGGAGGAACAGGCTCAGAAAGATTAAGTCCTTCATGTCCAAGGTCACACAACCACCCAGTGGAGAAGCCAGGATTTGAAACCTGACCTGTCTGATAAAACATTCATGCTCTTCCTCACTTCCCTGAAGGTTTTTAAGATACTTGCTGCTGCCCATGAAGCAAAATAGATGTAGCTGTGGTGGTAGTGGTGGTATATAAATCTATACATGTGGTAAAATGTCATAGAATTATGCACCAAGAAAATGAGTACTTGATAAAGCTGGGGAAATCCAAGGAAGGCTTGGTGTCTAGTTCATCATTTTGTGCCAGTGTTAATTTTCTGGTTCTCATGATACACTGTAGTTAGTCAGATGCCACCTTTGGGGGAAGCTGGGTGACAAATCTATGGGAGCGCTCTACTGGTTTTGCAACTTCTTGTGAGTCTATAACTTGTTCAAAGTAAAAAGCTGAACAAAATACATGTAGAAATCTGTTGAGAATACAGGGCCAGAGTGGGGGCAAGGAAAACCTCAGTTGTTCCTGAGGAGTAAGGAACAGCACAGGAACATAAGTAGTGCAACAGAAGTGCTTCCCAAACATAAGACCTGTAAAGTGTCACAGCTGCCCCCTTACTTAGTAAACCGTTTTACAGCTTTATTTTAGGATAACCCAAACTTTCCAGTCTCACCCGCTGACAGAAGGGCTCACATTTACGTCTATCACCCGTGTTTCTCCAGTTTTTGCCCCTATGTGTTATACAGAGCTTCTGCCCCACCCCAAGTCTCCCGACTCAGTTGTTTTTGGGGACCTCTGGAGATGTCTTGTACAAGCTCTCTAGCTATGCACTTGTGGTCTGCTGCTCACCCCCCATCCCATCTGCAGATGCCTGCTGTCCTCAGGCACTCCAGGGGCATGCCTCTGCAGGGCCCCATGCCAGGCATGGAGGTGACAGGGGTCTGGGTCTAAGAACTGCTTCTTGATATTGGCAAACTTCAACCCAACTCCACTGGACTCCTTTGGCCTAAGGCCTCTTGCAGGAGAAGGGTGAATGTGTGGTTGCCTGGGCACCAAAGCAGGGCAGAAACCACCCGTCACAGCCCTGGTGAAAACCACTCCCAAGTTCTCCACTCAGGTTTAGAGACGAGTGCAAGGTTTGGAAGCACAAATACAGTCACAGTAAGCGAAAACATTTGCTGAGCATTTACTATGTTCCAGTCTCCATGCCAAGCAGTTTTTGTGGGCAAATTTGTCTAATCCGACAGACAGGTGGGCTGCTGTAACAAAGAGACCCAACATCAACCCAATGGTTTAAAGTTAGAAATGTGTTTCTCTCTCCTGTAATCTGAGGGAGCCTTCCTGGTCAGCAGGGGGTTCTGCTTCAGGTAGAAAGTCAGCGACCCAGGTTCTTTCCATCTTGTTTCTCTGCCATCCCCCGAGACATGTGCTTACCTGCATGGCAGACACTGGGTTGCTGCATGCCTGTTTGCAGCAGCAGGAAGGAGAGGCAGCGTACAAGAGGCAGCCGCTTGCCTTAGGTGCTCATCTGTCACTCCACTCACATTCTACAGAAGAGAACTTCATCACACAAGCTCCCCTGACTTCAGAGAGACTGGGGAGAGTGGGAACCTGTGCCCGATGCAATGCTTTTACAGTGAAAGAAGAGGAAATGCATTCTGGCGAACAGCTGTCCCTGTGCCACGCTTCCTCACAGGTAAACCCAAAGATTCTCCATGTGGGTAGATGCTCCTCCTGGGTAATAGCTATCCAGTCTGATAAATTAATCTCAGCCAATGAGACAGACCCAAACCCCTTTCAGATGAAATGTGTTTTGTATGAATAACAGGGATCTAATGGAGATGTGAGACTTAACTCGGAAGCATGGTTCTAGCAGGGGGGAGGTTTGGGCAGGCCTTTTCAAGTGGCATCATAGTCCAGGTCTTAGAACAGGGAGGCTTGGATGAGCCCAGGTCCTTCACTTGGGAAAATCACTGGACATCTCAGCCCTCGGCTTTCTATTTGGGAGGAAACACTGAGACCATGGGTGTGCTATGTGCTAGTGAGCTGTGAGGAGTGGTCATGTGTCAGGGGTTATTTTGGGTCTTGGGGGGACCTGCACATTCACCACCAAAGCTGCCCTTTGGAAAGGTAATAGGTGGCCTTTTCCTTGGTCTGGGCTTGAATAAATAGGTTTTTAAAGGTGAGCCTCAAGGAGCTTGGCAGGAATGTGTGTGTGTGAGTGTGTGTGTATGTACATGTACGTATAAATGCACATGTACTGCTTCAGCCAGCTGGGCAGTGAGTCATTTATCTATGTGGATGGTTTTTGATTGAATTAACAAGTACTTATTACACACAGTTTTCTGAAGGCCTGCGGTAAATTGGATGCTATACAGAAACCCTATAAATTTTTATAACCCCACATTCTTCAAATATTGTAATAATATAAAAGATAACTGAGGAGTAAGGGGAAGGAAGAGCAAACACTAGAGATGGAGGAGCCATGGGAAATGGGTTAGAGGAGCAGGAGGAGGGCTGTTTGTCCTTCTGGTTTCCAAGCATCAGCAAGTGCAGTCACCAGTGCGTACCAACCAACCCATTGTGCAAATTACTAAAATACATTATCTGTCCCAGTTCGAGCTAATATTCATTACAACAGCTCATATTTGCTGAGTGCTTATTAAGTGCCAGGCACTATGCTAAGAGTTTTATATACATTATCTCATTTAACCCTATCCACCCCGAAGTCTCTGGCACTATGATTGTAGCACTATTTTTCATTAGCCCATTTTACAAATGCAGAAATGAAGACAGACAGATGCTAAGCAACTCATTCATGGCCACATAGATAGTAAATGGTAGACTCAGGCTTGAAACCCAGGCCTGATTCTTGACACTGTAACATAACACTGTGCTGACTAACATTTTTTGGCCATAGGCCTGTCTCCTCATTTGTGAAATGGGGCCACCAGGTCTAGCTTTGCCTACCCTATAGAATTGTTGTGACGATCCACTAAGAAAGGATTGCCAAGGTGCACTATGAATTTACAAAGCCTTATACAAAAGAATTAAACAACATTACTCCAAGTTTTGCTAAGATGATTCTACCTTAGGCAGCTGGAGAACAAAATGGTTAGGAGCAACCAAGTTTAAAGTAAGCCCCCTCCACTTGGAAAAACTTGAGATGCTATTGACTTGACTGGCAGAAGCAGAAGTTAGTTTGAAGCCCAAGAGTTCACAGTTGTTTTAACCCCTGATCATCTCATCAAAACATCTAGGAATCAATAATACAGTCATCATGCTGTGGACTCTCAGAAAGTCCTATGGAGAAAAATTGAGACCCCTGGCCAATAACCAGCACCAACTTGCCAGCCAAGTGAATGAGTCACCATGGAAGTGGATTTTCCAGCCCCAGTCAAACCTTCAGATGACTACAGCCTCATGAGAGCCCCTGAACCAAAAACTGCTCCTGAATCCCTGACCCATAAAAATATTGAAAGATCATAAAAGACCATTGTTGTTTTAAACCGCTAAGTTTGAGGGTAGTTTGTTACATAGCAATAGATAACTAATACAGAGCCCATGATATTTCATGGCTTAAGAGTAAGGTTAAAGGGTATTAATCAGAGTTCTTGGTTCCAAGCAAGAGAAACCAACTCTGGTAAATGTAAGCCGAAGGAGAATTTTCTGGGAGAGTATCAGAACTCACCAAATCCATGAGAAGACTCGAAGACCAAGTTTAGGGTCCTCTGGCAACCTAGCAACAGAACTCCAGCCCCGGTTCAGGAAGAGGCATAGCCAGGTAGGAACACCTCCATGGCTCTGAAGAGCCACTAACCATCCCACATATCCTGTCTTAGCCAGTTCAAGCTGCTATAGTAGAATACCAAAGACTGGGGAGCTTAAACAACAAACATTTCTTTCTCACAATTCTGGAAGCCAAGAAGTCCAAGATCAAGGTGTGGCAGATCCAGTGAGGACCCATTTGCTGGTGAGGACCCACTTGCTGGTTTGAAGATGGTCGTCTGCTCAATGTATCCTCAAATAGGGGAGAGCAGAAAGAAGGAAAGCAAACTCTATCTGTCTTTTCTCATAAGGGCACTAATTCCATTCATGAGACTCCACTCTCATGACCTAATTACCTCCCAAAGTCTCCACCTCCAACATATGAATTTTGAGGAGATACATTCAGTTTATGGAATATCCTCTCTCAGGATTCAGTGTCTGGAGTGCTAGTAACATAGATCATGTCCCAGCCCTCTGGCTGCACTAAGGGCAAAAGAGAAAGAATTTGCCCCTCAGTATTATTTTCCTTTGAGACTACCCCCAGTGGGAAAAGATGATTCCTTAGGAAGTCAAGGTGTTGTTGGAGAGGGGGATAGGACATTCTGCAGCCAAAATTAATAAATGTGCAGCCCAGGAGTCATTGCATGGTGCTACAAAGAGGAAGGTTTTGAATATTATTGAACTGAACTAGACCATGTGGGCAGTGGGCTGAGTGCTTCATATTCATGGCCTCATTAATCCTCACAATAGTCTTTCAAGGAGGGTAGTATTATCCCCATCATCCAGATGGGGAAACAGAACCTCAGACACATTAAGCAACTTGCCGGGATCTGCACGGAAAGTGATAGAGCTAGTTTCTAAGTTCAAGTCTGTGGGGTTCCAAGTCCTTACGCATCTCACATTACCAGGCTTCCCAGACTGGGCCTCATGGGAATGGAAACACATTCTGCTTTGAGGAAATCAAATAAATTACAGTAAGTTCCTGAAGGGAAAGAGACAGAGGCTGAATTAAAGGAGTCACCTGATCTTCTCCCAAGGACAATGTACCTGAGTCATATCTGACCGGCTTGGCCCAGAAAGAAGTGGGTAGTCATAAGCAGAAAGGAAAGCACAGCCTGCAGAGGAGGACGGTTCCAGAACTTGAAGCTTCCCTAGGGCTCAGAGCCTATGTACTGAAAGTGGTCTGCTTCTGCCACCTAGCCACAGATGGTCTCTTCATCCAGGGAGCTAGAAGCCCAACTTTGGGAAAACCCCGTGGCTGGGTATACAATGAGCACAATCCAGAAGTGAAGATTTTTCTGGTAGATTTCTGAGACAACCAATGCCACCAGGACACCTCTGTCACACATTTTATTTATCTGGGATTCCCTGGACAGGATGCTGACTCCTCCCTAGATCAGGTGTCAGGCCCTTCCCCAATCCCATCTTCACTCCCAACCCCACTAAAGAACTTTCTCTATAATCCCAACTTCACCCTCTTTAGCACTTTTCAAATATCATTCTTTATTTTCTGACTGCCTCTTTCCTAGTTTGGATAACAAATCTATTTCCATCTGAAGGTTGATAGCTAAAATTAAGCATATTCCTGTCCTTGGGCTAATGTCTTTACGATATTATGACACTAACCAGCCAGGATTGATGTTAGCTTTTTGTTGTCCAGGAGCATTAACATCTCTACTAAGAAGAAACTAACATAGGCTGGATTAAAGCCCGCATGAGAAAGATTGCCTAAAGATAAGAAAATAAATAAAGGTCCACCATGATTCTAAGCACATAGTAAGTAGTCAAATGTGTGCAGAGTAGATGAATAAATATACCTGTAAGGCTTTAAAAATGATAAATAAAGATAACAGTTATCATTAAAAAAAAAAAAAAAAAAAGCATTCCCAGGCTTTTGTATTTGGCAGACCAATTTTTTTTTGTTTTACTTCTTAATTTGGGGAGTCGAAAGTCAATACAGGATTACTGTCTTTTTATTTTGCCAAGCGGAACATTTTAATAAAACTGTTATTTCTCTAACTATCCTTTCTTAAGATAAGAAAATGCCAACAAAGTAGGAAGAGTATGGTCACAGAATGAAGGACAGTCTTTCCAGAGAAAGAATCCTTGGCACATTGGATAAGGGTCTTTGTTGCACACTATATAGTCCCTCTCCGGCTAGCTTAAGCAAACAATCTATTATGGAGACTGGAGAGTTCACAAATCATTAGAAGGGCTGAAAGAATATACTATATACTCCAAACTTCCAGTGCTGACTCCCCAAACCACACTCCAGAACTCTCCTCTGAGGAAGCTGCTCCCACAGCTGCTGGCTCCTGAACCACTCCAGCTCAGAATAAGCACCAGCCTCATGCCCTGTTCAACTCCCTGCATTATTCAATTCCAAATCAAAGTCCTGCCTGAGTTCAGCTGGTTGGCAGAACCTAGACATACCTAGAACCCCAACCACCAAAGGATCTGGGAAATGTAGTTTCTGCAATACAGGAAGATTCTGCAATACAGGAAGGCTTGCAGGGCTGGAGAAGGCACTGAGTAAACCAATTCACCACCATTGGTGAGCTTTTGCTGTATACTCATTGTCTTAGTCCACTGTGGCTGCTATAACAAAATGCCATAGACTGGGCAGCTTATAAACAACAGAAATTTATTTCTCACAGTTCTGGAGGCTGGGAAGTCTGAGATCAGGATTCTGGTGGTGTCTGGTGAGGGCTCATTTCCTGGTTCATAGACAACACCTTCTTGATCTGTCCTCACATGGTGTAAGGGGTGAGGGAGCTCTCTGGGGCCTCTTTTATAAGGCTGCTAATCCTATTCATGAAGGCTGTGCTCTCATCATCTAATCACCTCCCAAAAGGCCTCCACGCCCCTAACCTTTGGGTTAGGATTTCAACATATGAATTTTGGGGAGATTCAAACATTCAGACCATAGCAGTTATGAAATGTGTCAAGGTCTGATTTTGGATTACAGAATCACACTTGGGAATACCAGCATGAGAGACATCCTGAGGGATGTGCAGTCAAGCTTTATTGAGAAGATTTTGAAGGTTGGTGGCATCACACTGGTGCCTGCTCAGAGGATGACTCTTCTTGTGAAGAGAGTTTGCTACCTGTGTCCATGGCATTAACTGTGGTAGTAGCATACTGCTATAGTAGACATTTGTCATATTTGTGGCTTCCCATCAACTTTTCAGTAGTTTTTCCATATTGGGGGATATTTGCATGTAATGAGTCCCACCTCCCCAATATCAGAGTTGGAATTCAAATTTCCAGATGTCTTTGCAGCTGGGATTCAGGCATGTGATCTGGGATCTGATAACCTGATAACCACTTGAGATGTGATTCTTCAGCATGAAGAAGCCAGCAATGCACAGAGCTTCCATTTTTGCTGGCACAGGTGGTAGCAGAGACCTCAGCTTTCAGAGGTGGTGGTGAGGTCGTCTGGTTCCCAACTCAGAAGTGGCATCAGTGGTGGTGGCAGGAGTGGCTGCAGTTAAGTCAAATTCTTCATGTCTAGTGCTCAGCAGCAGCAGCTGCAGTGATTACCAGTCTCCCCCCTTGAGCTGGCCCTACAGGGCATCATTCCTGGAAACTTTACCTCAAACGTATTTCCCAGCCCTCCAAGTGATTGTTTATACTTCAGTATCCTTTAGTAAATCCTACTCGCCTCAACCAACCAGAGTGGATTCTGTTGTCCGCAACCAACAACCCACCTCATGTGCTGGGTAAGCCAGGAACACCTGACTCTGGATCCACTGCCTCTACACCAGGCTGCAGTGGAAGCTTTCCACAACAGAGCACTAGCCTGGACCTCATCCCCCATTTTCTTCTCAAGTCAAGTGCAAAGGAGGATGGAAGAAAAGTGCCCTTCCTTCTGACTCCCACCATCTCAGGGGCTCCTTCAGAACAAGAATGCTCTTATTCATTGAATTTTTATCACCAACCATTTGTGCAGGGCTTAGTACAGAGTAGGTATTCAGCAAATGTTTGATGAATGAATGAGTGAATGGTCCAGTACACTATATAGTAATATCCATAATCCAGACCTGTGCTGTCCATTAACAGTATCCACTAGCTGCACATAGCTACTAAGTATTTCAAGTGTGGCTAGTGCAATTGAGGAACTATGTTATTATTTTGTGTCAATGAACTTAAATTTTAAAGCTGATACCTAATTCCATTTTTGGAAAATGTTTAGCTTGTTTAATTTGTTTATGTAAAATGTAAATTTTATAAAAGCTAAATATAGATCAATAAAATCCCAATAAAAAGTTAGCATACAAATTGAGATGTGCTGGAACTGTACACACCAGAATCCAAATACCTAGTACTTAATAAAGAATATAAAATATGCCATTAATTTTATACTGATCACATGTGAAAATGATAATATTCTGCATATATTAGGTTAAACAAAATATATTATTAAAATTGACTTAATCTTTTACACTTTTTTATGTGACCACTAGAAAACATAAAATTATATACGTGGCTTTTCTTGTATTTCTGTTGGACAGCGCAGATCTGAACCTTAGTGTGAATGTCACTCAGCAGTCAGAAAGGATGCTGAGGACATATAATATCTGTGAGCACTGGAGGCTCTAACCCTACAGATCTAGGCCTGACCTTACCATCTCATTTCCCCCACCCAAGTCCTCAGACTCTAACCCAACAAGTGGAAGTTTAGACATGGGCCTCTAAAACATGTAGAGCAGCAGAAGTCACAAATTTGGTGTTTTTAAGGACCAAGCAGGTAACCTATCAGGGAAAGGGCTAGAGGTAAGGCCATAGACAGTGATCAATTGTTCTATTTAAAGGCAATATACAAAGAAAAAAAATCCCCAAGTGAATGTTTCTTGAGAATGTACCATCTCTGCACAGGTCTATGGAATCAAAGGAGGACCCTGGAGAGCCTCTAATATGGTCACTTCATTCCAAGGGTGAAGAGACTGAGTCCAGAGAGATGAAAGCTATTCTAGTTAGCACAACAGCCAGGGTTAAGCATTAATTCTCCTGTATCCATGGAATACGTCATCTCTTGGCTTTAGGTGCCAGTAAATACATGCCAGTTGGGTTTGAGAACCTACAGGAATCATGCAGTCTGCGCCTACCCCAGTTATTTCTAAGCTTCCCTTTGCCAGCACTGGGAATCCATTCTGAGAAACTGGGGTGGGAGCCAAAAAGCATTCTGTCCCATCACAGGAATCCTCGTGGCTTCTATTCACAACTCTAGAAAACCTGAAGCCCTTAAAACATTTGTTCCAAGGTAGGAAGGAACACGGAGGTAACTTTAAATGGCTTGGAAAGCAAGGAAGAGTCCATTGAAGACCATGCAAAAACAGTGCTGGGACTATGAGGGAGAAAGATGCTCTTCATGGTCCAATCCTGAGCCAATTGTAGGGGGGAAAGGCCAAGGCACCAACCTGGAGTGACTGGCTGCCCCTGGTGGAGTGGGGAGGATGGAAGAGGAGAGTTAGGGAGGAGGGAATGGATAGAAGGGCTGGACTCTGAAGCCTTGCTTCTAACAGAAAGGGAAATACGACTAAACCTCCCCAATTTACCATGCTAGATCCAGGCAATTTTCATTCTGGAAGCACAATCTACAAAATCCTTCCCTTCAGCCTGTCCCCATAGGTACAATTTCACCAACTAAAACTATTCATACCCACATCCAAATTTACCAATCTGAGCAAAATACAGTCAGTAACAAAGAACGGTAATTTTCATATTTTATTATTCATCATAGAAAAAGTTTTAATATTTTTTAAATACAGAAACAAGTTGTTACTGTTACCAGAGATTGTTTGCATGCCCTTAAACAAATTAATACCACCTGCTTGCAAACAAAAGCATTACCAGAATGAGTCAAATCCTTTGTTCTCTTTTCAGGGCCCAGCCCATTCATCTCTTTGGTAGGCAGTGTCTGACACATAGTAGGTGCTGAGTAAATATTTGTTGATTGAATGGGGGTATTCCTTAATCCCTATCCTTTATTTCTTGACCATAAGCTGGATCTTGATTCATGGGGAAAATATCTCCACCCATCCATTCCCAGGGTAGCCCAGTCTCTTTCAATAGCCTTTGATATATAACATTGGTTTAGAGACATTTGCCTGAGGGTTTCAGAGAGAGAAAGAAACACACAAAGGGCACAGTAACTAGAGAGAGACAAAAAGATGCTACAACATAAAATAACAGAATGAGACACAGATTCAGAGATGGAGCAACTGCAGGAGACAGACAGAAAAACGAACTCAGAAAGACTGAGGGGGGCCAGCCCATGGCTCACTTGGGAGAGTGTGGTGCTGATAACACCAAGGCCACCAGTTCGGATCCCTATATAGGGATGGCCAGTTAGCTCACTTGGGAGAGCGTGGTGCTGACACGACCAAGTCAAGGGTTAAGATCCCCTTACCGGTCATCTTTAAAAAAAAAAAAAACAGTTGGAGATAAAGAGATAATAGGTTGGGCAAGAATGGTAATCTTGAAGTTTCTCCTCAGCTTTAATGTTCTATGATAGAAATAAAGGCAGACGGGGGAAGATGAAGGCATGAGCAGGAGGGTAAAGATAAAGGAAGGTAAAGGAGGCAGGCCTGGAAAGCCAGGTATGACCGCCCATCTCTAGATCTGCCCTTGAACCCTCATCCTACCCTCACCTCCCAGCCACCGGTTTGGATTCCTTGTGCCTCCAGCCCTCCATGCTTACTCTTGGATCCTACAGAGCTCTGTTATCTTCTCCCCCTTACCTCCACCTAAAGATCTCTGACCCATTCTGCAAGTCCAAATCCTCTCTCCCCAACATCCTCCGGGGAAGCATTCTTCTGCTCGAGCCCACACCCAGCCTCCTCCCGTCTCAGCTCCTACAGCACAGTATGGCTGATTACACACCCGCGGTCCCTAACCACAGGGTACGTGCTGTTGTAGACTTTGCCCTCAGCTCAGATGAGCACATCTTGACTCCCGCAAGCAAACTGTGTGCTTGTCAAGGCTCCAGACCCTATTTCATAGAGTCTAGTATTCCGCATGGTACCAGGCCAGTGCTGGATCTTACAAAGTGATACTTGCAGACTGACCAGTCCCCAGGGAGTGCCCACAGGGCAACATGACAGTCCACTTGGTCTGTTACATAGCTTGCAGGAGGCTGGCCGTGCTGTAGCCATCTCCTGGGCTCCCGCCCCCCCTGCTGGCCAAGAGGGGTTCTGCATGCAGGACATAGTTTGGACCTGAAGGGCGGTCCTGACGCGGGGAGGCTGGCAAGGTCCCCAGGCACCGTCCGAGTGTTCCAAGGAGGGTGATGGCCACAGCCAGTGACAGCTGCTGAGTTCTTCTTAGGCTTAGGGAGCACATCCACCGGCCGGCATCTCCCCCTGCCCCGCCATAGCAGGGCGCTCAGAGTTTCTCGTCCAGCTCCAGCCCTTGGTTATCCAGGGAGCCCGAGCGGCCCGGGGCTGGGCTGCCACCCTGCGACCCACCCAGGTACTTCTGAATGACGGAGGCGCAGTCCAGCCGCTCCATGACGGTCATGAGGTAGTGCAGCTCCTGCAGGCTGCCGTTCTGCTCCTCAAACAGCTCCAGGATGGCTGCGGCAGGGCTGCGCTGGCAGGACATGAACCTGGCCAGGAGGTGGAGGAGGAGGAGTGGGGAGGAAGGGGCTCTTCCCCTCCGCTAGGCACCCTGGGCTAGCACAGCGGAGAGTTCCACCCCTCCCCCATCCCACCCCACAGCTCTTCTGCTCCTGCTCTGGCCTGTCTAACAGGGACTCCGAGCAGCCGGAGACCCCTGGAATTTGAAACCTGAAATTATCCTGGTTTAGAGGTTAACTCGCTGGGCCTGACTCTCTAGGCCTCAGTTTCCTCTTCTTAAGCTGAGGGCTTAGATAAGAAGACCTCTAAGGTTGCTTCCAGCTCTGATACTCTGTAATCGCTTTCTCTACCTCCCTCACTGCAAACAACACTCCTCACCCCACCCCTGCCTGAGACCTGGCTCCTTCCTCCCTCTCTCCCAGGCCACAACACCCTGCCCACCCTAAAGAAAAAGCTGGTCTAAACCATGGCTCTTATCATGAGTCTTCTTCGCCTAAATTTCTAGCTCATCCACCACCTGGCCTTGCCTGCCTCTCTGACCTTTTCCTCCCTCCTCCCATCCTGAACCTCCTTTCCCACCTTGTACACACCACACCCACAACCTCCTCAGTGGCCCCTGCACACAGAACTGCTGATCACCTCCTCCCTGAAGCCATTCCAATCCCCACCTGCCAGGTGGAAGAGACCATGCTGTACCCCTCAGTACTGACTTCCAGTCATAGCTCCTACGATTCATTATTTTCACCCCAGCTCTTTTGTGTCCCTCTTTTCAATGTTAGGCAATATCAGACACATAGAAGAAGGCACAAGGAACACTTGCCTTCAGCTTTTAAGTTCTCTGTATCCCTTACTAGAGTGTGAGCTACTGGGAGCTGGAACCACATCTCATTCCTCGTAAGTGCTTGGCAGTTTCCAGAACACAGTAGGTACTTGATAAAAGCTTAAATAAATGATTTGAAAATCCACCCTGTTTTCAGGGTGCAGCTCTAGCCCCAGCTCCTGGGTGAAGTCTTTCCTGACAGTTGCACTCAGTCTGGTTCTGGGGCTTAGCTGAGAATTGTTCTCCTACTGATTTCTTTGTGAGTTCCTTGACAGGGACCATGGCTGCACTGCCACCATTATTGCTAACGTTGAATTAACATGTGCCAGGCACCCAGCTACATGCTTTACACACATCACTGTAAAATCTGCCTTTCTGCTTCTCAGGGTACAGCATGAAAGCACTTGTTATGTACCCAGTGGCCTGCACGGTAAAGGATGCATTGTTAAAATATTTATCGAGCACCTACTATGAGCTAGGCCTCATTCTAGGTAATGAGAACACAGTGATAAATACAAAGAGCTGCCCTTCATGGGGAATAGGGTGGGGAGTAGCCATTCTCTGACTTCTACGTAACTCCTTTGTCTATAATCAAGTCCCCAGGGTGTCCTGAGGGTCCTTCCCACTACAGTCTACCCTCCTCTCCCGTCCACAGTCCTCATCCCTCTTCTTACCGGATTTTCATGCCACAGAGCCCCAGGTGTGAGGCCAGTCGGCGCCAGTCATTGCCCGTGATGCTGTTTGGCTCCAACAACATCTGTAGCTGCTCAAAGAGCTCTGGGGGCAGCCTGAGTCAGGGGGAAAAGGGTGCTCTTGGAAGGAAGGATGAAAGAGACCAGTCTGGTTCTCCCATACATACCCCTAAATGCTGTATTAGGTGCTGGGGCAGAAATCCCAAACATCCCTCAAGCAGCAGCCCAAGCAACCCCCACCTCACCTATTGCATGGGGGCGGCTGGGAGACAGGGGGTGGTGCTGTCCAGGATTCCTCCGCTGACGTCTGGAATCTTAGGATTTCCATGTACTTGGTCTCCAAGCCCTGAATCAACAGACGGGTGGGGAACACACTTAGGGGTTATAATACATCCCCCTAAGAAGCTGAGGTCCTACCTCCAATCCTCCTGTCTCTCCTTCACCCTGTCACCCAGAGCCCCTTTAGCAGGAAATACGACCCCACCCCATGCAGCACCCTCTACCCTCTGCTTCCCTGACTCCCAAACCCTACGTTCAACCTTAAGTTTGTCCACTAAGCTCCTTGGGAATTGGGACATGAAGACCAAACAGGTTGAACCCTAAGCCACCAGAAGTCCTGGGTGGGGTTATGGGGCAGCAGGAGGTCATCCAATAATAGACACTGAACTCAGGTATATGTACCCTCTACCCTCCACAACAACTTTCCCTGGTTCCTCTTCCTCAAGCGACAATCTGAGGATATCTGCCTACCCCCCACTGAGCTGTCACTACAGTTCCCCCAAAGGCTCTTTCTCTGATTTCTTCATATCTTCCCTTGGCATGGTGGGAGGAGAAACCTAAATCCCACCTACTCAAGATCCCCTTCCTGATCACTCTCCACGACAAAGTTAAAAAAAAAAAATCTCTCAGATGTAGACAATCAGCCTAGAAAAAAATCATGTCTCCTTGATGCTCCAGTTCCCCGAGTTAGGAGAAGGAGTTAATCTAGGGTTTGGTTCCTTTAACCTCCTGCTGGATTCAGCCACTAATAGACTAAAGAGAGTCAAGGATGGAGGGTATTTTGGAGACCAGATAGTCTAACCCCTCAAAGAACTGGTGTGGATGCCCTGTGACAAAATGCCATCTTCACCTATTTGATTATGTGATTAGGACCACACTTACTTGGTACCAGAATGCTCACCCACTTTGCCCAGGACTCCTCCCAGGCCCTGCCCTTCCTCTACACCTCAGCTCCAACTCACGTCCTGGAAGGTGTGCATGGTGACAATGATCTCATTGGCTAGTGCCGAGCAGTCCTCGTTCTCATTGGCTACAAAAAAGAAAAGACAACAGTGTAGCAAGTGAGAAAGGAAAAGGCCCAGGGTAAGAAAAGGAGGAAACGTCAAAGGGACTCTAAAGGAAGACTCTGGGAATCTGAAGAAGCTGGGGCAGGACATTCCACCTTTCTCTCTAAAAAGATCTGTTGTGGCTCCTCACCTTTAAGAGAAGCTCTGCATGCGTGGCCCAGAGAGGGGCTGCAGAGCTCCAGGGTTGGAAGAGGAGGTAAGAAGAGAGGGCAGGAGCTGGACATGGGGCTCCTGGACTACCTGCTTTTCTCCGGAAGCAGAAGGAGCGGAAGGGGCACTTTCCATGCCAGATGTGGAGATGGGGAACCAGCTGACAACTGCTGTCATCCACGTTCTCCCAGCCTGGGGAGGGGACAGAGAGTGGAGGGCCTCAGAGAGCAGGGCCTTCCACAAATATTTAAAGAGGGTGTAGGGAGGCCCAAGGAGAACAAAGGAAGGAGGGTCTCAAGTGAATGGGAAGCCCCAGAGCCTGAGCAAAGGACCCCAAAAATAGTCTTGCTTCTACTCCACACACTCCCTCCACATGCACAAAACACAGAGCCCCCACCCTGCCTCACTCCCACACCCCAGAAGCAGCTGTGTGCTGTATGCCCTGTCTACGACACACACGCAGTGGGCCCATGGGCAACTCCAGCAGAACAGGCCATAAAGGAAAGAGGGCCCAAGCAGAGAACACTGGGAGAGAACCCTCCTCCCAGCCAGCACCATCCAGGTGGGCGATAAAAGCATGACCCTCCCTCCCTGCTCCTGGGGTGGGTATGACATCTCTCCTCCCCAGCCCCCACCTAGCATCACCCTGTCCTGGGGTGGGTGGCAAAGGCTGAATGGGCAGGAGAGGGAGAAAGTGGACAAAGCATGGGGGCTCCCAGAGGCAGTAGGAGAAGCCAGAGGTATCCTTGAGGATGCTTTTGGCCCAGGAGTCTCAGAAAGAAGTTGGAGTTCCTAGATTTCCAGCCCAGGGAGAAGCCCTGAACCCCACCTTCTCATGGGGCTCCCTTTTGCACTCTCAAGCCTCGCCTTCCTCACCCTCAGAGATGTACATGAGCTTCAGGCACTGGTCCCCTCTGGCCTCAGTGAAGTCGAAGAGCTGGCAGGGCCCACGCAGGCGCCCACCATGGGGCTGCTCATTGGTCACAGCCCACTGCAGGGCACAGGGCGTGTTGTTGAGGAAGTAGATGCGTAGCTGCAGGTGAGACTGCCCTGGCACCAGCGGGGAACAGAACACGGCCAGCTGCAGCCACTTGCGGGCTGCCCGCCCTGCTGGCACCTCCAGCACACAGGTGTAGAGGCTGCAGAGGAAGAGGGTGGCAGGGACCCATGCACCCAAGCAAGGGAGAGGCTGAGACATCATCACACCTACCCCCAGGCTCCCACACATGAGGGATCTCTGTAGGGCCGCCAAGGAGGCCAGGAGATCATGCCAGGAGGGCCAAACAGGAAGGAACTGTTGAGGAGGGGGCTAGGGGTTCAAAAAGTGAGTATGTCAAGGTGATTATCACTGATTGGAAAGTATTCTCTGGCAGGGGAGAAAGGGAAGGTGGACTCAGAGTCCCCATGGTTGAGAGGGGTCCCATATATGGCCCTGCTCTGGTCAGTGCGTGACAAGGAGACTAGGAGGCAGAGGACCCAAGATCCTAGAAAGACAGAGATGGAGGACAGGCATGAGATGGAACACAGTCTTGGAGAATTGGAGGGGAGGCCTATTGGCTCAGCTGGTTAGAGTGCAGCCTTATAACACCAATGTCACGGGTTCAGATCTCCATCCTGACCAGCCACCAAAAAAGAGAACTGAAGGGGACAAATGGCCCTAGAAAGTTTGGGGACAGTCTTCAGAGGCTCAGGCTAGAGAGGGACAATTTTAGAGAGACAGGGTTGGACCAAGACAAGCTGCCACAGACATCAGGACAAGGGACGCAAGGGATAAGGGATTTGCAGACCATCTTGGACAGATAAGGAGTTCTATACAGAGAGACAGGAACGAAGCAGACAGAGAAAAGGGGTGGGAAACAGAGCCCCAGAGAGATGGGGTAGACTCCCCACACTCTAGGCCAATGGGCAACTGCCTACCTGAAGTGGGAGAGGTGGATGCGACACTCATCCCGGGAGGCATGAGCCCCTGGCCGCCCCAGGGGCCTCCAGGCCTTGGCATCGAGCAGGGTCGTGTTGCTGCTATAGGTGCGGGCATGGCTGGGCTGCTGGGCACAGTGTTTGAAGGTGAGGGTGCAAGGCTTCAGGAATGAGGCCCCGTGGGGGCCACATGCCACCACAGGGCTTACCAGCCCCTGGCTTCGGGACAGTGACGGGGCATCCGATAGGTCCCACACCAGGATCAGTGACACCCGCTCCTGGCGGCCCACAGCCACAGCACCTGGTGAGATGGAGAGCTGAGATGGGCCTCGCAGGCCCTGGATGAGGCCAGGCCAGAGCAGGAAAGGAGACGGGGCGGCAGGGCTTGTGGGGGGGCAGTATGGAAAGAGAGCAAGACAACTGTGTGCTGACTTGTGGTCTAATCTTAAGCAAGTCACCTCCCTTTCTCCAGGGGCTGCTGCCACCATACAGTGCCCTGTGCAAGTTTGCAAATGGGGCTCTTCCTTCCCTTTACAGGAAAATTGTCAAGCACACTGACTCATTAGAACAGGCACTTGACCTCCACCTGCCAGGAAGTTGTCCTAAAAGATATGTAACATGACCATCTTTGGAATTAATGAAGTTATACTAGGCCTAGAAATAATTTAAGTTATAGAGATGTCTATGAATGTGCTCCCTCTGATGTGGTACCCTCATGCACAGTCTGAACAACCCGATGCTGAGAAGGGAGCCAGGAGCTGTTACCTGGTGGAATGAGCAGGGAGATGCCCATATCCTGGAGAATCAGGCAGCCACCGCGGTGATCCACCTCTCGAGCAGAAAACACCAAGAGTTTGTGCATCAGCTGGCGGATGATGGTCTGGCCTTGGGTGGGTGTGTGCAGCTCCTGGTAGAAGGCAGCCATCTCCGGCAGTGTGGCTGGTGGGCACTGACTTGGGGCCTCATTTTCTGGTAGGCGGGTGGGCTGGGACACTGGCTCCTCTTGGCCATCTGGCTTCCGGCAGGCCCCCACCAGCCATCGAGGACAGTGCCATCGAAGGCACTGAGCCAGAAGGAGGGCACTTGCCACCAGAACCCCCACCAGCAGTATGAACTGGGAAGGTTGGAAGGAACTTTCCTGGGGGCACATCAGCCTGGTCACTCACTGCTGCCAGCTCTCCTGCACCCCTGTGCCAGCCAAGGACAAGGGCCTGGGAGAAAGAAGGGGTCAGTGCCAGGCTAAGCCTTTTTAAGTTGGAGAGGTCATAACTTGGCTTCCATGTGTCTGCAATGAGGAAGCAAGTTGTCTTCATTCCAGCACACCCCCAGTCAGATCAATTCCTTTAACAGAACTTCACCTTCTCTCTCTTTCTCAAGAATCTACCATGGCTCCCTATGACCTAGTACATTAAGGTAAACTCCTCTGAGGCAGAAAGAGCTTGGGTTTAGAGTTAGAGGACATAAGTTCAAATGCCTTTTTGGTCACTGTGGCTGAGTAAGGTTGTCATATTGCTTAACATACCTCAGTTTCTTCATCTGTCAGAATATCTACCTTGACCTACAAGTGTTGATACATAAAAATCTGTAAGTGGAAAAAGCAAGTCACAGAGAGATAGACATCCTCTGACTTCATTAATATAAAAAGGAAACTATATACAACTATAGATATATATTTATGGATGTGTGTTTGTATATAGAGAGAAAGGTCTGGAGTAGTGTATAATAAAAATATGTGAGCCATACATAATTTTAAATTTTCTAGTATCCACATTAAAAAGAAACAGGAGAAATTAATATTTTATTTAAATCTATATATTTTAAATGTTATTTCAAAAGGTAATAAATATGAAATTATTAATGAGATATTTTACATTCTTTTTTCATACCAAAGCTTTGAAATCCATGTGCATTTTACACATATGGTCCATCTCAATTGGGACTTGCTATATTTAAAGAGCTCAGTAGCCACATGTACTGGTGACTTCTGTCTCGGACAGTGTAGGTCTGGAAGGATACATCTCCAAACTATTCCTATTGGTCATGACTAAAAAGACACGACAAATTGAGAGGGTGGAAGCTGTGAACAAGGACTTAAAATTTTCTTAAACCTTTTTTTCTATATCATTTGAATTTTTCACACTAAGCATGTATTTTGTACAATGTAATTCTTTTTAAAAGCTATTAAAGTGTGGGGGTAGGGGTGGGAATACCTCTCAGGTGAGTGTGAGAATGGCATGAGATCACGTGGAAAGCATTTGCAGATAATAAAGCACTACCTAAATGGGTTTATTTATGACCCTCTTTCCACCAGAAAGGTCTGAAGGTAGCTCACAGGGATACATGAAATACAACAAGAGTAACAAAAGTTAAAAGTGGAAGCAGAAAAAGAAAACAAAGGTGGGAGCCTACAGGGAGGCTGGAATGAGACAGGGCAAAAGCAGACTCTAATCGTCCACTCACCTTTACCTGGGGAGGCCACAGGTTGAGACTTTCCAGCAGCTCTTCCTGAGGCCCTCTGGCACCAACATCTGCCCCCTCCTAACTTTCCTCTTCAAGCCTCCTATGCTCTGGCCAGACTGGGCTCCCCATGCCTAGCTGATTCCAGCCCCTGGCCAGATCTGGCTCAAGCTGTTTTCTGCTTCTCCCCTCCCTCGCTCTCCCCACCTGCCTCAGCTGCCCACCTGCTCAATAGCGTCTCCCCTGGCACACCAGCCCCCGTCAGCCTACACTCTGAAATCTTTCTGCACTGCCCTCCCACCCTACCAAGTGGCCTGTGATTATACAGTCATGTGTGGTTTTCCCATTCAAATCAACATTTTCTGAGCACCGGCTGTGTATCAGGCACTGCGGGAAGTTCAGTCCTGCCAAAGACGACGATGTCTTCCGCTCTCAAGAAACTGCTGAGGGAATGGAATTAACTCGCTGGGCAGCTGAGTTCCATTAGGCACAATGTCCTTCCTCAAAGTCTTCAAAGGCCCCTCTGGTTGATTCCCTGGGGTCTGCATGGGGAAAGCTTCTGGTGTCCATTCCTCTCCACTCCCTTCACTCACAAATCTGCGTGGAGCTGAGGCTTTGCCTACCTTCTCCTTTCCTTCCTCAGGACCCATGAAAACTAGGCCCATTTCCTAGCTCCTTCCAGACTGGGGCACAGGCTCCTCTGCATCTTCAGGATGGAAGATGGGGGCAGGACCTGTTTCCCCAGTGTCCTCACTGAAAATATGGATGGGAAGGGGGAGAGGGTCGCCATTGTTCCTTTTGCCTTAAAATCCAACCCTGCAGACAGTGCACCAGCCTTCTGCAGCCAGGTCTCTTGCAGGGAATCTGGATGAATCACGGTGGCTGGCAGTGCCCAAATCTGGGGGGAATGGGGGTTGGGACAGCAAGCTTTCCGTTATGTCCCATGCATTCCTTTTGGTTCTTCCACATTAGTAGTAATTGTAAATCTAACTGCAATGATAATGGCTAACTTGTACAGAGCTTTACTCTGTGCCACTGTGTTAAAGCACTCTAGGTGGCTTATCTCATTAGATTCTCACAGCAGCCCTATGAGCTAGTGTTATTTTTATCTCCATTTCACAGATAAGGAGGCTGAGTTTTCTCCCCACAGTGAGGATGGATGGGAGATTGTTAAGCAACAACTGAAGGGAGAAAGGAAAGATGAGCAGGGATGACAAGGACATCCAGAAACATCTCCTTGCTCTGCCCACCCCTTCCTTTTTCCCAAGTCTCCTCCTTTCCTCCTCTAGAGGAAATGCAGTTAGAAGGGAAACAAAAATAAAGTAAAAATAAATAGAAGGAACTTAAGGCACATCTTTGGTTCCATGGTAGGTGACGCCCTCCCACCCCCTAACCACCGAGGCACCAGTAGTGGGGGATGGGCCAGCTGAAGTGAAAAAAAAGGAGAGAACTTGCTCTGTTTCTACTGTAACAACTTTCCTGGGGCTTCCAAAGACCAGAGTCCAAATCCCCTCCATCCCATTGGGTGGTGCAAGTGGAGTCCCCTTGCCCAGCCTCCTAACCTGGAGCAGTTGCCTCCCATGAGAAGCCCATCCATTTACCCAGCCTGAAGCAAGATAACTCCTCCCCCAGCTCAGCCTGGGTCTCCCAGGCTGCCTTGGCCCTCACTCCATCCTCCCTCTGGCCCCAGGAGGGTGAAGGGTCCCAAGATTTGCTGAGTGGGGTCTACAGCTCTGCAGGTATTCAAGGGTGGATTGGAGCTTCCCGACTCCATGCCTGGACGCCTCATTACCCACTCCTGCAGTGTGTCTTGCCTCCAGACCCCAGATCACCTGGGTAGAAGTTCCTCAAAACGAGGTTCCCTTTATGCTGCCATCACTTGTCCCTAGGTAGTTGCCTTGTGCAGCACAAAGATCAGATTCCTTCTGCAAAGTTCTGCTCATACCCTTCCCCCACCTCACTGGTTCTCACCATGCCTCCCCAACACCTGTTAGATCTCCAGTTACTGCAGGACATAAGCATACTGGATGGTTGAGTCCAAACCTAAGTCATGGACAGCACTCACTGGCATAGTGTACCTTTCCACAGTACACAGAACATCCCATGGTCCTCATATCTGGGGCCCTTCCACAAGTCCTATTTTCTTCCCCTCTTCCAACAGAGTCCCCACACTCTGGCAGGCTAAACTGAGCTGAACTGGCTCCTCCCCTGAGCCCCAGGTGACACCATCCCAATGCCCACCTCCCCCCTGCAGCTGCCCAAGGGGGGTGCTTACCTTACCGTCGGGGGCTCTCAAATGTTTCTGGGTTCTCTAGTAACAATAGTTTTTTCTCTGAGAAACAGAGAGGTCAGCTGGACCCAGTCGCCAGGCCAGCAGACAAGTGGAAGTGGGCGGGGAATCAGGCAGGAGTGGCCTGGCACTTCCCGGAGGAGTCCTACCTCCCAGCTGCCCTAAAGAGAGCCAGGGGAGAGTGTCCCTGTCTGTTGGCAAACTCCAGCCAAGGCTGGGGAGTAGCTGAGGATCCCAGAAATGAGTGAACTTACCAGTCTAGGTGTGGACGGGAGGAGAGGAAGGAGACAGCCTGGGTACAGGTGCTGCACCTTGAAACCCCTCCCTAATAGTGTCCTCTGGTGGTGAGTAGCTGTCCCCAGCCTGAGGCTATTAAAATGGCAGGAGGTAAGAGGAGGAGGGAACCTCAACCAGAGCTTCTCAAACTCTGTACACAAACCACCTGGGGGATCTTGTAAAAATTCAGGGTCTGATTCTGTAGGTCTGGGATAGGGCCTGAGATTCTACAGCTGTAAGAAGCTCCCAGATGATTCCAATGCAGTCGGTCCAGGGAGTTTAGACAGTATCTAGTTCCACCCTCTTTCTGCACAGGGAAGACAGAGGAGAGGGTTAATGACTGACAAGATGCCCGGAGCAGTGGGAGGTACCCATATATGCTCCCTACCCAGTGTTCTGTCCACTGCCACGCTCAGAGTTGCCAGGAGTGCTGCCCCTTGGGTGAGAGATGAAATTTGGGGTCGTTTGCCATCCTGAGTCCTTAGAAACTCTGCCTTAGGAGAGATGGCACCAATAGAATAAAAGCTCCCTGTGAGAGGGATTTTTTTCCCATCTGTTTGCTGCTGTCTCCTCAGTTTCTAGTACAGCCTGATACATAGTAGGTGTTCCACAAAGACTTGCTGAATGAATGAGTGGACTAGCTGAGAGAGAAGAGGATGCACTTTGGATCCATACTGCTAACACTGAATCCAGGTGAGCCACATGCTGGCTATATAATCTTGGGCAAGTTACTTAACCCCTCTAAGCCTCAGCTCCCTTATCTGTCAAATGCAGATAGCAATATCGACCTTGCATGGGATAATAGTTACCACAATTGAGCTAATAAATGTAAAGTACCTACCACAGAATGGGTGTTCAGTAAATGATAACTGCTGTCACTGTGATCTAGCCTTCTGCAGTTGAGGAACCTGGTGAACTCCCCCAGTTCCCCTTATCATTTCTCATAGAAAATAAGTAACTTCCTCTGCTTCATCTAAGTTAATGATTCTCTAGTCTCTTGTCCTTGACTGCAACCCCCTCCCCTCTGCTTCCTTCCCTGCGTGGAGGTGAGAGGGTATGATAAACACCTCCCAGGGGAGCCTGGTTCCCTAAAGTAGAGAAAGGTAGCAAAGGAACAGGTGGAGAGCAGCCAGCCAGGGAAGGAGACCTCACGCCTGAAGGATGGGCAAGGAAGAAGTGCTCTGAACTTGGATAGGGAGTGAAGAAGGGAGGTGTTAGTCTTTGTTGGACAAAGCTCTGAAACTCGGGAGATTGGAGTTTGCCAATAAACAGGGACACTTTCCCCTAGCCCTCTTCAGGGCAGCTGGAAGGCAGGACTCTGCTGGGAAGTGCCAGGCCACTGCGCCCAATTCCCCGCCCACCTCCATTTGTCTGCCTTCTCCTATGAGTCATAAAGTCCTAGGGGTTCATGAAAGGTCTGTCCAGCTAGCATTCCAAGCCAGGAAGGGTCATGCCAACCAGGAGGCTATAACCAGGGGCTGTGTTCATGGGTCATGAATTCATTTCCAAACCTGGTGCTTATTTCACCTGGGGACAATCCCAATTACAGGGAGGCTCTGGACAAATCTGAGGGCTCCTACCACCCACATGAGCAGAGAGCTGGTTTATGGGATACAGAGACCACAGGAATCAATAGCGTTGTAGCCTGGCACTGAGCCGTCACAGGAATCCGGGTCTCACAATGTCAAACCCTCAACCATTCCATCAAGGGGCTGCATCCAGAGGCCAGGCACCAAGAAAGGTCTGGCAGAACAGGGGACCCCCTCTGAGAGGAAGCCTTTGGTTGTTGTTGCAGGCAACTTGGACTCCTCACCAAGTGTTACCACCCTTGTCATCTGAGAAAGGCAGAGCAGCTGGGAGACCTGCTCCACCCTTCTCCCCATCCCCCACCCTCCTCTGCATTCCACCAGTCATATATCATCAGGCACCAGTCTGGGAGGTATGCTGTCTGAGGTAAGGGGAGTACAAGGCCTGGGGACAAGGAGGCATGGGAGTGGTAGGTAACAGGGGAAAAGAGGATGGGGGTGGGGAGGGTTGGATAGGGGGACCTCCAACACTGGATAGAAACAGAAAAACCAGAGAGACAGGAAAGCAGAAGATGAGCACATGGACAGTAAGGAGAGAGAAAGACAAATAGAAAGATGCACAGGCAGGCACGCTGGTCAGCCCAGTCCCAGGAACCTCCAGGACAAGTGTCCCTGACCCTTGATGAGAAAGGATGGATTAGGAAGTCACTCCAGAACAGTGAGAATAACCAGATTCTTTTTCCTTCAAATCCTGTCAATCATGGGGAGGCTGAAATACCAGGAGCAAATGAGAAGAATGATATTGGATGGGGGCCTTGGATGGAAGAAGGTCTATGCATTGTTCTACATACAAATGACTTACAAAGCAACATGCAATGAGCATGGCTGCTTTTTAATCAAAGACTAGGCAGTTGTTTCCTTTAGAAGTCAGGCCACAAGAAATCTGGACACTTGTGTTTGCAGCCCAACCCTCTGGAAAGGGAGAGATGTAGGGGGAACCTCATCCCCTAAGGCCCCAGCGTGGAAGAGAGCTAAGGCTTCAGAGAAAGAAATCCAGTGTCAGTCGGCTGAGTTTGAATTTGGGCAGATTAGCCTGGGTGGGCCCCTAGTGTGTGCCAGTCTGGTACAGAAAGATAAGTGTGGAGTGGATGGGGGGAGGGCATTTGTGACTAGAAGAGCCCTGGGAATCTCTGGCTCCTATCTTTAGCTTAGGTAAGACATTGTCCAATCAAGCACTTGCCATATACCTGGCCAAGTACTGTCCTCTGTGGGAGATAGAGAGGATGGTCACACCTAGGCCTGATCTTTAGGAGTCAGAAACACATAGAGGAGGGAACTCAGAAGCAGTTAGCAACAGAGTACAGTACCCTCCAAGAGCCAAATGAGTGGTGTGGAGAAAAGTCCAGGGAAGCCAGCGAACAGGTAAGGCAGTGAAGGCTGGGTTACAGCTGGGCCCAATGAGGTGAGGACTTTGTGACCAGCCCTCCCATGAGGGGCTCTGGCCATGGAGTAGCATCAGGTTAGCTGGTAGAGACAGACATGGACACACAGGGAAAGGAGTGAGGGGAAGGCTCATCATTAGCATGTTCTCTGCCTCCCCAGATTTTGCCTCCTCAAGGTGAATGTGGGCCTCACGGGGCCATCTTTATGGTCCTTCCCCACCTGGGGCTCATCCTGGTCTGGCTGTTCACTCACAAGCAGATGTCTGGTTGGTGTGAGGGCCCGAGGAGTCTGCCCTGGTGCCCACTCCACAAAGTCTTATTGCTTATACGGACAACTATCTACTCTGTCATGGGGTGAGCACTCGTTTCTCACACATGATCCTGGTACCCACTGGGGTGGGAACAAGTCCCCCTATATCTGAGCTACTGCCATACACTGGTCTGCAAAGGGATCTTGCCTCTTATGGTGGGTCCCACAGACAGAAACCCTCTGTGCCTGCTTGGGATTCCAGCTGGCCCATCTTCCACCCTCTCTAAGTCCCCCATCCCCTCTCCAACTCCCCCCTGGCCCTCAAATGGTGCCTAGACTCAATGACCCACATTTCATCCTACAAGGGTTCCATCTTGGTAACCAGGAGTCCTTATGCCACAGGGCTTCCTCCATTTGCTGTGGAACACCCTCCTGCTGAGTGTTCCTGCTACCATCTCTCCACAGCTATGCCTCCTACCTGGTGTGGAAGGACCTGGGAAAGGGCTTTGGGCGACCCCTGGCCCTGCCTCTCGGCCTTTATGCTGCACAGCTCGTCATCAGCTGGATCATCCCGATTCTCTTTTTCAGGGCCCACAGTCCTGGTCTGGTAAGTAGAAGTAGTGTAGGAGAGGGTGAAACCTCTAAGCCTCAGAAACAAATAATTCAAAAAGTCAATCAGGTGCTGTCAGGTAACAGGTGGGCAGACTTCTAAGAGCACTGTGTGCACAGAGCCCCAGGGACTTGGCTCAGTGGGCCAGGGTGCTGCAGAAAGGTCAGGGGGCCGGTCCTTGGGGCAGCCTGCTGACCCCCCTAGCCCTCTGTACAGGCCCTGCTCCTGCTGTACAGGCTGGTGGTAAGCACAGTGCTAATCTGGCACCCCACCAACCATCTGGCTGTCCTGCTCCAGCTGCCCTGCCTGGCCTGGCTCACCGTGACCACAGCCATCACCTACCACCTGTGGAGAGACAGGCTTTGCCCAGCACAGCAGCCTCAGCCCATGGGGAAGAAGAGCGCCTGAGGCCCTAGGGCAGGGGAGAGGAAGGAGGACAGCCAGGGCAGGGGGGAAGGGACTGCCGGCAGGGCTGTGGACCTAAGATTTGCCCCAGTGGGGCCACCTTCCTGGGTCCCCTGGTGCCATTTTTCCTTAGAATTCAGAGAAATGAGAAACAGTGGGGAAACTAATTTTATACTTTAATAAAATCCTGCTAGTATCTTTGCGGGTATGAACTGTATATTTAAGTGTATGATGTCTAGGATTGCAGGGTGGGACTAGAAGCTTGCGTACCTGTGAGTGTGCACACATGAATGTATGTGTGAACACATGTGGGAGGGGTGGGTGACACCATCTCCACTTTGCTCACATGCCCTCCCAAACCTGGCATAGGGATTTAGCACTTAGATTTTTAGTTACCTGAAAAGCAAAATTTTTTCAAAAAGTTACATATACACCAGTTGTCAGGTTGAGGCAATAGTTACGCTAATTGTATGACTAGGCAATTCATAACGAAAGCCAAAATGTTTCATTATTTTAGTTACACTAAGTTTTCCATTTGTATTGTCAGGGCTAGGGCTCAGACCCTCCAAATCCATTGTACAGACTGGGTCCTCAGACCCCTCACACTCAGGTCCATGCTCTAGGTAATCAAGAAAGATCCTGGGGGCCATTGGCAGAAGACATGAGCTCAGTCCTCAGCAGCAGCAGCAGCGGCAGCAGCGGCAGCAGCCTCCTGGAGGGTGCTGGGGGGCCCTGGCAGCAACAGCTTGTAGCAACAGCCTCAGCAGCAGTAGCAACCTTTCCGCGGCCGCCCCCAACCGGGGGCATCCCGGGGACCAGGGCCCAGTGGATCAGAGCCACTTGTCCTTTATACTTAAGTCTATTACCCAGGACACCTGGGAGCACATACGCAATTACATTAGACAATAGCTAAGGAACACCTGGGCACACGTGCATATTTACATCAAATGCTCGGCAAGATTCTGAACATCTGAAGGGCCCTGACCATTTTCCTATATTTTCCCTACAGAAGCAAAACAGAAAAATAGAGTAAAAAAAGAATACTAATTATACATGTTAAGGTTATGTACTATATGTTAATTTATACATATTTATTGTAGAATACATAGTTATAACCTACAACATGGTTGTTCAATATATATGTCATATTAAGACCTTGTATGATTATCTCTAAGATTATAGTTCCATTTTTCGTTATGCTTTCAATTTTTTACATCAGCTATAATTACTACTATAACAAGGAAAAAAAAAACTGGGAAAAAAAGGGATATAAGCCTCAGGATATTGACCAGTGAATTCAATAGGAGCTTCTTATCAGGGCTTCTCTCTTCTCTCCTCTGAAACTTTTCAGTGACTTTTTAATTTTTGTCTCCTCCTCCTCATAATCTTCTGCTCTTGTTTCAAAACCTTGATGGTGGCAAGGAGTGCCTGCCCCTGGGCCTGCCTCCCCAAATCCTAAACAAGGCCAGCTGGAAGCCCCAGACGCCTTGCAGGAGAGGTCTCCACCTGCTGCGTGGAGGAATCACCATGAGGAGCTCTTAAAAATAATGAACAGACTATTCAGGGATGAGACCTGGTCATCAGTGTTCTGAGAACTCCCCAGGACTTCCTCAGGTGCAGCTAAGACTGAAAACTATGGCTGTGTACTCTCAGAGCCACTTTGGAGCTTTTTTAAAAAATGCATACTCCTCGGACCTACACAAGACCTGCAGATCAGAACTTTTGGGGTGGGTTCCTGGCATCAATATATTTAACAAGCTCCTCAGCACTTTGGTCAGCTGTTCACTAAAGTTTGAATGCTCTGGGCACAGATGGTTTCTGAGGGCCCTTTTTAGCTCTGACAATCTGTGGTTCCATGAGCTGAGTTTGAGGGCTGAAATAAACTGTGTCTTCTCACATGGGGGCCAAAGGCCTCACAAGGGGAGAAGCCAGCAGGGCAGCATCATTTGAGAAGGGGACTGGCTCTTTCCAGAGCTCACCCAGTGAGAGGTAACCTGCAGCCTCCCCTCCTCCGCTAAGGACATGCTCCACCCAGCAGGTCAGATCACCTATGCCCCAGGAGTTCAGACACAATGTCCCACCCACCTTTGTATCTCCAGCTCCAGGGCAGGGCAGGGCACTGAGTGGGTGCCCATACATTTTTGTTGATTGATTGAACGCCTTGTCACACTTTAGAAAAAGAATGCTGATCAGCACGCTGCCACCACCCACCACTACTCTGGGCCAATTGAAAAAGAGGGGAAGGGCTTTAATAGTTTTGGAAACTTCTCCTGGTTCTAATGTGCAGCCAGATTGAGAACTGCTGCTGTAGGGCATTGCTTCTCAAAGTGTGGCCCAGTGACCTGCTGGGGCACTTGCTGAAGTTACCAGCCCCACTCCAGAACTATGGTATCAGATCATCTTGGGGAGTGAGGGCAATAGAGTGCAGGGGTTGCAGTTCTGGACGTGGAGTCAGACCAGCCTGGGGTTGGATATTGACTCCTGCCATTTATTAACTAGTAACTTGCTGCAACTTACTTCTGTCTATGTTTAATTTTCCTCATCTGTAAAATGGGGACCTCATGGATTTACTGGGATGAGTAAATGAGATAATGGGTAAAAAGGTGTCTGGCATATAAATGTGCTCAATAAATGCGATCTGTTCTAGGAGTGGGACCTAAGAGGCCACCTGTTTCATAAGCCCCCAGTGTTCTGATACACACTACAACTGGAGATCCACCCTACTCCAAGGCCTGGGCAGTACTTCCCAAACTTCCTAACAGACAGGAGAGTGAGTGACCTCCTCCTCAGGTCTGTGGACTAGCCCAACTGGTGCCATGTGCACAAAATTACCAGCTCTTTATCTTGAACACTCATATGGATTTTGTCTTCACTTCAACCAAATTGTTATAAGCTGCTTTTAGTTTAACTTATAGCCCCATTTATCAATGTAACTGCTTTAATGTTATAAGTTTGATCTATAAATACTGATTGACAGAGGATGGACTCCGGAGCCCTACTGCATATGTTCTTATTCCAGCTCTACTATCACTGTATGACCTTGGACAAGTGAACATGTCTGAAGCATTTTCCATTATCATTATCATCATCTCATACAGGCATTATAATATTTGCTACCAATTTTATTAATGATACCAACTAATTCCAGAAGGTAAACTGATCCTCCAAGAAGATGCACCATGCCTATGTTATGACTTTCACTACCTTGGGGTAAGCTGAAGCCACAAACCCAGGGGTCTAGATGCTTCTAGCTTTGAACTTGTTCCCAAGTGCTGGGCTGGCATGACTGCCTGGTACACAGGAGCCAAACTAAAGGGCTTCTTGGCCTGTGCAAAAACTTAGCCTGTAAGGGCAGGATCCCAACCCCAAATTCTTATTCTCTGACCCCAAAGCCATCCTTTAAAAAACCCTCTGCACCAGCTCCTTGGTTCTGGAATGGGGGAGCCCTAATCCCACAGTCTCTCAACCTGCCTGAGCCTCTTATCCTTTCTCTCCCCCACCTCTCAGTTCTGAGCCCAGCCTGGGGCACACCCTGCCTTCGGCCCCTCCTCTCGTTACCTAGAGTGTACCTAAATAGAGTTGGAGTGGCCGCCTGTCTTTGCCAGGTGTACCAGGGATTCTACCACCCAAGTCATGCATGTGTGCTTTTTTTTTAACATTTATTTATTAATTAATATTATTTTTTTCATTCTAAGATGTTGTTGCAGAGCAGCTGGGGGAGAGGGGGAGAGGAAATATGGTGGGAGGAGTAGGAAGGAGGGAGGGTTTGGTTGAGGCCCATGGCACCCTCCTCATTCTGGCAGGGGAAAACAGGGAGGTTCCAGCAGTGGCTCAGTGATCATCGCTGGGCTGGTTATGGATGTCAGGGGAGCATGGCTGTGGCCTTTGGTCCCCCACCACCCCAGCTCGGGAGCCCAGGGCACTTCCTGCAGCAGCTCAGTAGTCGTGGCTGGGCTGGTTGTAGATGTGAGAGGGGCATGGCCGAGGCCCCTTGGCCCTCCCACTGTCCCAGCTTGGGAGCCCAGGGTGCTTCCAGTCTTTCTAGGTTTTATAGGTGTTCTTTGGTGGTGGTTATTATCTAGACCTTTACTAGATAATATCAGACTTTGTGGGTATTTTCTTTCTTCTTTCAGTTCTGTATGGGATTATCTGTTCCCACCACTTAAACTCTGCACTGGAACTAATTTGTTGTCCTTTCATTACTTCTAAAATGGGAGAAGTTCCTGTGAGGACCAGCACTTGAGTCCTGTAGTTGAGCTAAATTGCTGCTTTGCTGCTGATTCCCTGGGGAAGAATTTTTGTGCAGCTCAGGTTTTAATGGTTGACTTTGTAGGTGCTTCCAAGTCTCCTGAGGTTGTGTTGAAACCCAGGTTGTGTGGAAACTCTGGTCTGGGCCTGAATCTTTTCAGCAAACTGCACTCCCTGCAGTTCTGCATTCCTGACCGGTCTCCAATGAGTGGTCTTGCACTGACTGGGAGCAGATTGGCTGTCCATGCTGTCCCCAAATATTCCTCCAGTTGGCCCATCTCCCCCACCGCCCACACTCCAAAAACATTCTATGGGACAGGCCATGCCCTGGCCCCTTGTGATGACCACCAGCCTCTGAGTGGCTCCTTTTTTCAGTTGTCTGTGGTTCCTCGCTCCTATGTGGGTCCATGGGAACCCTGTTAGTGGTCTTGCTGGCCTGGGGGCCACCAAAGCCCTCTTCTCCTCTGAAGCCTCCAAGCAACTTCATATGAAGGGCACAGCTTTGGCTTTTGCCAGCTCTTGCTCTGTGTGCTCACCAGGGCCAGGCCTGAAGCAGCTGGGGCTTGAAATTGTGGGAGCAATCCTTTCTTTCTTTCATTGTGGCTTCTCTGGCCTTCATGAATTCTGTAGGTCTCTCCTCCTCTTCCCCTGAGCTCTAGTGGCCCCAGCTTAGCTGTTGTTGCTTTTTAATAGTTGCAAATTGGTTGATTTGTGGGAGAGTCATGCTGTGGATTGTCTATTCCACCATCTTGACCGGAATGTGTG